>NC_084512.1:7528217-7720717 GCF_024500385.1 Phyllopteryx taeniolatus
ATCCCAAAAACATGCATGCTAGGTTAGTTGAAGAAATTGTCCGTAAGTGTGAATGTGAGTGCGTATGATTGTTTGTCTATATGTGCACTGCAATTGGCTGGCGACCTGTTCAGGATGTACCCCACCTCTTGCCCAGAGTCAGCTGGGATAGGCTCCAGCACACCCGTGACCCTAGTAAGGATAAGTGGTATGGAAAATGGATGGCTGGACTTCAAACAGAGCTGGTGTCGTGTCATCCTCCACATTCCGTTAGTGTGAATGGCTCGCGTCTTCTGCAGAATACTCTTTGTCTCTCCATAACATCTCCGACGTAATGGATCTCTTGTCCACAACTAAAAATTGTTTTAAACAGCCGTGGCTGGTTTTATGCTCATCATTAGCCTGTGTGGCTGTGGTGTTTTCCATTGTATGCTTGTTGTATGTGGATGTTTCAAATAGATGGTGTAACTTTTTTGTTTAGTTTGACAGTAAACTCCAACTGGTAGTGGCAATCAACAGCTTAAATCCTTTAAGAATATTTACCAAATGTATCAACCAAACTGCTGCTTGTTGTGAAGTGAGTCAGGAATGTAGCAAATACTTTTTCACCGCACTGTGTATAACACTACAGCCTCATCTGTGAGCTTCCCCCAAAAAATAGCTGTTAAAAATGGTACCTGAAATGTAATTTTCACTTTCCAAAAGAATGAGAAAAATGGAGTGAGCACTTTTGCCTGATTGGCTTGCAAATATTCAAAGCCTGTAATGAATTAGCCTTCACGTGACTTAAGGCCTGGTACTTTGGTGTGCAGTGTACAGACAAGCCAACAACATCAACATGCTGAAGGATGGGATGAAGATTGAAGCGACCCATGTGAAGAAAAAGCAGCTCCATCAGTACCTTCCTGCTGAATTAGTACAGAAGAAGAAGAGGGTGAGCGAATCTTTTTGAAGCGTTGTCATTTCCCACTCTTGGTTGCTTACTTTGTGTCCTCCAGAGCATAGCGGAGTTGAATCGCAGCTCCAATGGAGGGAGCTCGAAGAGGATCTCTCTGGATAGTAGTCACCTGGACAGTTCAAGAGACACCGACTCGGGGACTCCCTTCAGCTCTCCCACCAGCAAACCCTCCAAGCCTACATCTGACACAGATGACGGGTAGAAAACATGCAATTTTTGTAAAATCCTTTTTTTTTTTTTTTTTTTTTTTTTTTTTTTTTTTTTTTTTTCCCCCCCCCCCCCCCCCCCTTCTTCTTTCTCGCCTCAACAAAATTTGTCACTGAAACATCACCTGTGTGCTCCTGTTTTCTCTGTAGTGTCAGCCCTCCCAAGCAGCTTTTTGTTGAAGTTTCTCCAGCACCCAGCTCAGCAGCAGCTGATAAAGACCAGGCCATGTCCATCCCGTTTGTTGGTTCTAGTGAGTGTTAATATTTCTAATGAAGTATATTTTATTTTATGGCGAATGAAAGGTATCAAAATATACAGTAATTGGATAGACCACAGATTTATATAAATAAACCTGAGTTGAGTGTTCGTCATTCAGAGCCAGCAGATAAAGCAAAGACTCCTCTTCTTCCAGCCAGTAGCTCTGTCTCCACAACACTAAGTGGGAATGTGATGCCCAGTGCTGCAAGCAGCCCCAAACAGGAGCCAGAGAACCTCGAGGATTCTGTCAATGGTGCAGCCAAGAGACCGCACTCGCCTGTGCAGGAAGACATTGCCAAGAGGCATAAAGACACAGAGGTAAGACTGCTTGAGTGTTTGTATGCTTCCTTAAGAAATGTCTTATTGTTGCTTTTTTTTTTTTTTTTTTTTTATTGCTTATGTAGCAGGTTGCACCCAATGCTGAGTCTACATTCAAGGAACCATTTCCACCATCGTCGGACACTCGAGAAAAACCAAATATGGTACATCTTTATACTTGATTTTTTATTTATTTATTTATTTATTTTTTTACCCAGGTTTAACTTTATAGTTTTGCCTCTTCACAATTAGACTCCTGTCTCAGAATCAAAGGCTAAGCCAATTCCAACGATTGACACGCCAAGAACACAGGTGACGTCTCCTTTCTGGGGTGTTTGATTTATAAAAAGCAGGGGTATTTGTGAGAAATGTTGTTGCCTCTCCCATCAGAGGCTTCCCAGCATGGAGCTGCCTGACGCCTCCTCACCGCTGCCAGCCAGCAATAGCTGTCGTGTCGTAAAAAATTCCATCAAACTTGCCCTCAACCGCCACAAGTGAGTTTTAGATGAGAATAGTAAATTAAAACGGTTGTTTATATTTGATACTCCCCCCTTATATCTGGTCTGTTTTTATGATTTGCAGCATCACACCTCCCAAGCCCCCAGTGTTTGAGAACGCCATAACCCCTGAGGTGCCTCCTACCAGTCAAGAAAGGGGCATGTTCATTCCTGTTATCGGTTCCAGTGAGTGCTTCGCCTCCATCACCACTAACCACTGAAGACGTGAATATTCATTAATGCTACTGTCGGAAACGCCTCACTGTATCTGTGTGGTATGATTCTTTGAAGTGTAATTGGCCAATATGTTTCTGGTTTAAGAGCTAAACCTTTATTAATGTAGCAAATGTTATTAATTCTTTGATGCCCTTGTTTGTTGAGTCCTGTCAGCATTGGTTCCAGGGCCATCGGTTACGACGGTCCCGACACCTGAGATTTTAAGGTTATGAACGGCACGTAATTAATGTGTATCATTTGTTCCTTCAATTTTCAATTGGTAGTTGAAAAAATGAAATGAAAAAGGGACTATTTGTTTTTAAAAAGAAAATATTTTATTGCGGCGCCAACCGCTAACACCATAACGTACCTTTACGGATGCTCATTACCAAACTTCTGGGTCTCGTACACCTGAATTAAAGTCAAACTTGAATCGTGTGGCCCATTTAAAAATTTTATACTTTGAATATGAAATGAGGTGAAAATTCAGGAAATTTTTATTTTTGTTATATTTAAAAATAAATAAAATGAGTCACTTAGTCATTTTTCAATTGACAATTGAAAATGGATAGAATGATATACAGATTAAAATAGTTTGTGCAGCAGTATGAGAATGCGTTGTCACACGGTATAAGATGGCATGCTTGGTTACCACTGGACTCACTGGTTTTCCATTTGATTTTTTTTTAGTCCTACAAATGTTTTTCATACAAATATATTTACTCTGATTGTGACTTCACTGTTTTACCATCAGTCAGTAATCCAAATTCGTGTTTCGTTGCTGCTGTTCTAAACTGAGGACCAGTATGTAGTTTTTGCCTACTTCAGCCAAATATGGGCAGTCAAAACAATCTTATTGTCTTCATGCTAGGCTGAGGCGCATCAAGTTAAATCGGATAATACATGAATTCACAATATTGCTTTTGTGTGTATATTTTCTTCTATAGAACATGTCTCATCCAAACACACGACCCACTCCGTTGGCAGCTCTATCCCGACATTGGTGAGCCGAGGAGCAGACCCTCTGAATGGAGCAGCCTCCAAGAGAGCCCATTCTCCCTCCCTGGAGGAGCAGGCCAAGAGGCTGAAAGAAACAGAGAAGGCCAGAATCCACATAGCGTGAACTCCGGAATAGCGTCTGGATTCAGGAACGCACAGAGGTGTGGGGGCTTTGTTGTCAGGCCCAACACACAGGTTGACTTCACGCGTTCAGATCAGCCAGTTTTGGCTGTCACGTTGAAGGACAGACACCTCACCTCCAGATCTCCAGTGGTTACAGAAAAAACAGTGAATAGGTGATTTGGTCAAACCTGAAGTTGTCAGCACTCTGCAGCCAGAGTGCTTTTTACACAACACTCAACTGAGATCTCAGACAGGAGCAGGATTTTTTTTTTTTTTTTTTTATATACACGAACCTCCCCCTTTTCCTTCTCTTCAATGTTTTTGTTATGTTTTAAAACAAAAATACCCCAATCATTTGTCGACCTTATCTACACACAACTGATATAGGCTGATATCCATCGTCCGAAACAGAAAAGTCTACAGTAATTGTTTATGTACATAACGTCTTTGTCTTAAGAAAAAAGCTCAGCTCACTGTCAAGTTGCTTCTATCATAGTTTTACCTAAAAATTGAAAAAATGTTAAAAAAAAAAAAAAAAAAAAAAAAAAAAATATTTTTCCTGGTGGCTTGCTCAAAAGTTGTTTGCGACCCTAATGATTTTTTGTTTTGTTTTTTGAAACAAACACTGCTGTTTAGATAAGCAGCATTGATTGATTGAAGGTTTGCTTGGATTTGACAGAAATCCCAACCATAGTTTTTTTGGACCAGAAGAACCACCAAAAAGGATTCCAGGTTTGTATCAGTCTTTTAAGTGTGCAATTGTTGTTTCCCAAAAACAGACCCAGCAGCGCTTTTTAAGTGGTTGTCACAGATAATAGTCGGGGAAATGAGGCTTTCTGAAGTGATGAAATTGTTCTGCCATAGAAGTTTTGGAGGAGGAGATTTGCCACGGACTGAACAAAAATATGGGTTCCTTTTTTATGGTTTGCTTCAATCTGAGGGTACAAACCATCTGTGTTGCTCCTAAAGCTGCACTGCAGTTTCCATCCTAGCCATTTGGGCTTTAGGAGGGTGACAGTCTCCGACTTCATAGCGCCCCCATTTGGGGCTACCTGTTGACTTCCCTGCCAGTGAAGCAAAGGTTTGTGGTGCTTGGTAAAAACTGGTTCAAAGCTTTGCAAATTGTTGTGCTAGTTTGTGTGTGTATGCATGCGTGTGGTCGAGTGTGTGTGTGTGTGTGTGTGTGTGTGTGTGTGTGTGTGCGCACGCATGCATATATGGTTGTTTTGGAGAGAGACAAAATTCCCTTTGTTTTGGGTATTAACCCTATGCGCCTCCTGTGGAGGTTCTTAAAAGGCATCTCCTGGGGCCACAGGGAGGGCATCAGGAGACTTTTTTTTTTTTTCCTGTCCAAAACCCCATCCTTCCATCACAATTCATCTAACGCGAGGTGGATTTCAGCACTAAAGGTGATGTGAACATGTACTGCTGCATTTGTAACCAACAAGGAGCCTTCTTCCTCAGAGCAGGTACTGTTTTGACACAGGCTCTTTTTCCAGCTTCAGATTCCCATTCCCCAAAATGTACAGATGTTTTTTTTTTGTTTTTTTGTTGTTTTTTTTTTTCCAACGAAATATCACATGCTTCATTAATGGGGGTTTTCTTATCAATTAATTTATATTTGCATATTTGTACCATTTGATCTTTTTTTTAAAATAGCATTCATAATGGGTAGGTATTTTTTGAACAAAAAACTGCACCACTTTGTTTTAGGCAACGTTATTGTTGAGAAACATTTAACAAAGGTCATTTAGATGTTTGTTTCTAAAATGTATTGAAAGGGTATTTTTGTATGTGTTATCACTTCATGTAAATGAATCTGTACAACCATTAAACCCCAGAAAACAACACCAACGTGTCTGTTATTTTTGTTTAGGCCGCAAGCTTAAACGTTGTGAAGGTTGTTTTCAAATGTTTATATGCATAGTGAAATAGGTGGGTAGTAACGCGCTATATTTACTCAAGTAACAATTTGGATAAATCGTTCTTGTCAGAGTAGTGTTAGTGAAGCATACTTTTTAACTGAGTGTTTAAAAAGAAACGGTACTTTTACTCCGTTACAATGGTCAACATGGTGCTACTGCCCCCGCGATCCGACCTCGGATAAGCGGTAAAAAAAGGATGGATGGTATCTGGCGCCATTGCTTCAAGCTTTCCCGTGAATACCACATTGACGTTTGACTCAAATTCACCAATCAAACGAAACGGACACATGTCTGCGTACAAAGTCTTCTATTGGGCTTCGTGGGCCAATCAAAGTGAGTTGTGTCAGCCGCGAGCTAGTTTACGTTACAAACTACGAAAAACAGCTTTAACGTGCAGTGTAGTTTTGTCACTGCCCAAACTTGGATATTTAAGCCCACTTGTAACTTGAGAAAACACCTTGCGGTAAATTGCAGATGTTTTTGTTGTTTTGGCTGTCAATATGGCAACCTTAGCACTATTTTATGGTCACAAGCAACTAAAACATGAATCTGGGGTTCTTCTTCTTTCTTTCTTTCTTAGTTAGTTAGTTAGTTATGGTGACCCGGTCAAGAAGGCAACAAGTGAAACGTCAAGTCCAAGTCAATCACATTGAAGTTTATTTCAGTTATTCTCACCTCCCTTTTCAAAAAGATACAAAAATAAATCAGTCAAGTTATCCAAATTCTAGGTCACGTTAATGGTGGAAAAAGTTTTAAAATGATTTATCTTAGTCAAATTCTTTTACAACACAAAAACCTGTTATTTGAACAGGGGTGTGTATACTTTTTATACACACTGCAGCCTTGTTGCTGTTTTTGCAATCTGCCTGGCGAGCCTACAGTATTGTGCTGTTTAACAAATAGAAACTACACTGTAGTATTAAAAAATATATATCGTATAAAAAAATTGTTTTAGATCAAGTGATATTGTTCAGCAATATCTGAATTTGCACATTTCATATTTTTAGTTTTCATTTTATTTGGACATTCAAGCTCTGATTTAAGAAAATAAATAAACCAAGAGTTACTCACTACTTGAGTAGTTTTCCCACTGAGTGATTTCTTACTCTTAATTATTTGGAGGACTACTTTTTACTTGAGTCATATTATTCTAAAGTAACATGACTCTTGCTTGAGTACAATATTTGGCTACTCTGCATACGGATAGCTTTGATGACGTAGCAGTAGGCGTACAGGGCTGGCATATTTGGCAAGTTGCATCATTTCGATTTACTCTCCCTTTTCACTAGGTGGCAGTAATGCATAAGAATTCAGTAGATTTTATTATATATGCACTCCCCACCAAAAGAATTGGAACGACAAGGTCAATTCCTTTGTTTTTGTTGTATATTGAAGACACTTTGGTTTCAGATCAAAAGATGAATATGAGACAAAAGTTCAGAATTCCAGCTTTTATTTCATAGTATTAACATCTAGATGTGTTACACAATGCGGGACAGAGCACCTTTTGTTTGAAGCCACCCACTTTTCATGTGAGAAAAGGTATTTGAACATGTTACTGGTGGTTGTTTCTAGTTGCTGAGGTGTTGCCTTTTAGCTTGATTACTTAAACAGTGCTTGCTTTTGGGTTTCACTTGTGAAAACTGCATTTGCTGAGAAGCAAACATGAAGACCAGTGAGATGTCTATGGGAGAAAAGCAAACCATTTTGAAGCTGAGAGATGAGGGGAAAATGGATCAGAGATATTGCAAAAACATTGGACAACAATTTGCAATGTCCTGAAAAAGAGAAACTACTGGTGTATTATGGACTGATGAGACCAAGATTCACCTCTACCAAAATATGGAGAAAGAAATGATCTGCTTATGATCCAAAACACACAAGCTCATCTGTGAAGCATGGTGGAGGTAATGTCATGGCTTGGGCTTGCATGGCTGCTTCTGGAATGGGCTCCCTCGTCTTTATTGATGATGTAACTCATGATGGTAGCAGCAGAATGAATTCTGAAGTCTACAAAACCATTTTGTTTGGCAATTTAGAGAAAAATGCATCCAACCTAATCGGACCTAGCCTAAGCTTCATCATGGAACAGGACAATGACCTAAAAAAACACTGCCAACACAACAAAGGACTTCATCAGCGGGAAAAAGTGGAAGGTCTTAGATTGGCCAAGTCAATCCCCGAACCATAACCCAATAGAGCAGGCATTTTACCTCCTGAAGAGGAGACTGAAGGGAGAACCCCAGAAACAAACAAGAACTGAAAGAGGCTAAAGTGAAGGCCTGGAAAAGCATTTCAAATGAAGAATGCAACAGTCTGGTGAAGTTAATGGGTCGCCAGCTTGATGCAGTTATGACAAGGGTTATGCCACTGTATATTAAATGTTGTTCACTAAGTTAATTGAATAATGCCTGTTCCAATACTTTTGCTAACTTGAAAAGTGGGTGGGTTTTACCCTTCAGGAAAAAATGATTTTTTTCAAGTTGTGGGCATCGTTTCATGGCCAATTACAAGCTATACTGGTAGAAGTGGGTGAAGTTATTTACGAAGAGGGAAGTGCAATTCCACCAAGGGGCCACTGCATGGAATAAGGCGGCTTAGTGTTTATATAGTGGGGAAGTCGCATTCTTGTGATGTCACAAGGATACTTTTTAGCCCCGCCCACAAAATCAGGAAAATAGGTGAAAAAGAGTTTTAAACCATATTTCAACAATCAGTCTTTGCACAATTTCAGCACTTATCTTCAAACATACACTATGTTGCCAAAAGTATTTGCTCACCTGCCTTGATTCACATGTGAACATAAGTGACATCCCATTCCTAATCCATAGGGTTCAATGTGATGTTGGTTGATCCTTTGCAGACATACCAGCTTCAACTCTTCTGGGAAGGCTGTCTATACTTGCCAACTTGGCCTACCTGGGTAAACTCACTCTTTTCACTTTTCATCCAAATGTAAAGTTGCAATAGGAGAATCCCTTTGAACGTTCTGGCCTGTTTTTAGGCCATTGTCTCCATGAATGTAGCTCTGACGTAACATTGTTTGTTTCCACAAACAAGTTGAGACCTCCATTTCTTGAAGTCACCATCAGCTCCTCTCAATCCTCAGAATTCTCAATGATCAACAAATCGACTAATCAGGTATTTGGCTATCCCATGTCCTGTAATCATTGACAAATTGAACTGTCAAATGAGCTAGCAGTGGTGGCACGGTGACACGACTGGTTAGCACATCTGCCTCACAGTTCTGAGGACCAGGGTTCAAATCTTTTGACGTAGTACTGTAAATATCTGACCGCCAATAAAATTATTTTGGGGAAGAAAAAAAAACAAACATGGCGGCGGTGTGGGACAGACAACGTGTAATGCGTGGATCAGACTACAAGACAAATTTGGTCTTTCACGATTGCACGATGTCAGACTACTGCAATAAAATCAATAAAATATTCCGATACCACTGCATCCCGTCTTTTACGATCACTGGGCTTTATCTTGTCAACTCAAATGCGACCGGATACACTCGTTACCATGGCGACGACAACAACAAGCAATTGTGCAAATTTATTGTGTGTGGAGGGGATAATAAAATAAGGAAAAACGTGTGGTGGTCATCACCGATGCTCATTATTTATGGATTGCTGGAGGTATGTTCACATACTTTTAAGACAATACTGCTCGGAAGAAGGCAACAAAACATTCTGTAGCGTAGCAAGCTAGTGCTAGCACTAACGGTTGTAGTAAATATGCCGGCGTTCTGTTGAATCTTGCTCTAAAGTTTCGGTCTGTGCGAAGTAATTTCATTACAATAAAGTAATTTCATTACACCAAGTTAGCACCCATTATTTCTGCCATGTAATGTTGCTTTGACCTGACATGACCTTAAAAACTTATGTCAGTGGCCAATCCTTGAATGCCGCTCTAGAGGTAATTGTTTTACCTTTTGTTTAAATTGCTAGAGAACACTTTTGAAGATACTCAGTATACAGTACACAAGTATATACAGTAAATGAACAAGTCATTTAAATAGACACATTGCTCCATCTTGTGATCGGTTATAGTTTTTTTAAACTTGGTGATCGGCCCCAAAAATCCTGATCGTGCAAAGCTTATATATGTATATATATATATTACTTATTTAGATTGTACAGCTGAAAGTACACTGGACAAATTGTTAAGTGCATTTTTCATGAGAATCCTGTTGGGACGACTAACGTATAAACCAAAGTGAGGTTCTGTATTAACATTTGTAAGTTCCATGTCCACATTTATCCATACCCTATCTGTTTGGCTTCCTTAGAATGGTGCCAAAGATTTCAGTTTTTCACAAGCTGTCCACTAAGTTTGGGTACATGAATATGCTTTCCAAATCAGAAAAAATATCACCGGTTTTTAACACAACTTAAGTCTTTTCAGAATTCTATAAACTCTCTTTGCTCAAGCCCCTACATTTACATTTGTTTTAACTTCAAATGTAATATTGACTACCTTACAAACGTTTGTCTCAGGTTTCATTGACAGTATCGTCATTTATGAAGTCAGTATCTTCCGCATCTTCCAGACGTCACCGTAACAATAGCCAAATGAATTATTACAGCGTAAGAATGAATGAATAAGAGTTGGTTTGGCAAAATATGGAATGCAACATACTTTTATTTGGGAATGTTTGTATGAGATAAACGCTATTTTCGCTCCGTTATAGTGAGCTAAATTCCACGTTTTATTTTCATGTATCTGCTTGGATCAAAATGTGGTGTGTCGGTGAGACTTTCGTCACATGATTCTGTTTCACCAATCCAACATAACCACTACAGTGACGTTTGACTCCATTCACCAATCAAACGGAGCCAAGCAGTTATATGATCGCACAGAGTCGAGCTGTGTGGCCTCGCACAGAATCAATGTTTGTAAGTGATTTATCTAAGTGAAATCTGGCAGAAAACGTTATTTACCTTAGAGATAGAATCCAGGTCACCTGTGAACCCAATAAGGATACGCGCTGTATAAAATGGATGGATGATGGAAAGAAAAAAAACTAACCAGCTGTGTCGTACACTGTCAACTGTGCCTGCCTGCATTGTCGGCATTTCAGCCTACAAGAACTCCACTTGGAACTGAAGAAACATATAAGAGGCTGTGTCGGTTTGCATTTGCAAAATGTAATGCTCTGTGGGATAAAAACCAGCAGGTTAACTGCATGTGAATGCAAATTCCAGCTCATCTAAATCCTTCAGAGTTCTCTTTCTTCCCTGCTGAAACTGTCTGCATTCAAAAAGTGCAGGGAGAATCGACAATGTATAAACAGCGTTGAAGATAAAAATGTAAGTTGGCAATGAAAATGTGGGTGACTCCACCTGTCGAAGTTCAGTACAGTGGTATTTAATTATGTTATTACAAATCTTAGCCCGGTGAGCCTATTGTTTCAAAGGTGTAAACAATTTATTTTATCTGAAAAAAATTGTTTTAGTTAAAGTGATATTGTTGGGCAATATCTGAATTTGCACATTCCTATTTTATATTTTTGCCTATAAAGTATGTTAATCTGATTAAATATGAATAAATTAGAAGTTTCTCGCCGGTTATTTGGTACTTGAGTAGTGTTTTCACTGACTACTTACTCTTAAGTAAATACAATATTTGGACTGGAGGACATGTTTTGACTTTTACTTGAAACATAATAGTCAAAGGTCTCTCTTGCTTGAGTAAATGTTTTGACTCCACACCTCTGGAAGTGCTTTTATTTTTATTATTTTTTTTTACAGAAAATGAAAATGTAAGGGTTGAATCTCACAAGATATCTCACTTTGTATTTATATAAATTAAATGTAAAAATTATTTAAAACAAGTTTAATAAAAAGTTGTCAGGATTTTTTTAAACTTAAAATTGTTAACCAATTGGAAATTTACTAGATAAACAATTTGTATTCACATTTTTTAAAGTTAAAAATATGAAATGTATACCGTTTTTCTTTCTTTTCTTTTAAATACGAGTAACTGCTTAGCATATGTCAAACATTGAATTGTTTTTTAGCACGTTTCATTAACACAGTAAGGTAAAGTGGACCCCTGTTTCTTTCATTTTTCGGTACGTTCCCGTCAGTAGAAAATTTTGGGACACTATGAATTCACTTTTAATGTTTAAAATGGCCACCAATATTATGGATATATAATAATAAATGATCATAACAGATAAATAGTTGTTGTTGCCATATTCATGATTCAAGAAATGTTCTGTGTGACTGTGTATGAAGCACTATCAAGATGAAGAACTTTCTTCGTTGTGTGTAAGATCTATGGCGTGACTCACAAGCTCCTGATTGGCCCATTCCTCTGGGGGATTTCCGCCCAGGCACTTCCTTCACCGACTACACTATTCTAGTCCTCCTCTTTCACTCACTCTGAGCAAGTCAGAAGCCTTTGACAAGTCGACAGTGTGTTTGCATGTGCATCATGGATGGTGAGTAACAATCCCCATTTTATTTATTATACAAAATTACAATATCTGGACACTGAAAGATGTAATAAATGAATACTGATGTTAGTAATACGTTGTATGTGTATGGCGATATGACTGGCTCCAGAATGGCAACACTACAGTACTACTGTTCATCTCTAAAATAACCTTTTTCTTCCCACTTTTATTCAACATAGTGACCTCCTCCTCTTTGCATTGTGTCAGGAAATTGCTAAAATAACTTATTTTGCAGCACATAGCAAAGGTTTGTCCAGACTCATTCATCACTACTTTGATGAAACATTTTTCATTCCCGTGATTCTTTTTTTCCAGTTCTATTGCCTTCCATGCTTGAGGATGACCCACATCTGAGTAAGTCCAACGCAAGAGTCAAAGAACCACAAAAGAAAGCAAACTCGATCACTGAATGCATAGCAGTGTACTTTCACTTCCCCATTTTGTTTGGAGGGTAAGAAGCCAGTGGTTTTTGTTTTGTCTCACAGCTGCGTTTGGGAGGTAGGGCAATTTGAACCATCAGCTCGGGATTGACGCTATCACTCAATCTGTGATGTAAGCGTCACATTTTTCCAGTTGGCACCCCATACTTAGTTAGGACAGAAATGTGACAGGGCTTGTTTTGTACTGACACCCTTGATGTCTGTGGTTGTGAGACAGAGAGAGAGCGTCTCAGTCTGGTGGGGCACCTGTCACATCAATGTTCTGTCCACATCACATGAAACTTCCTGATTCACTTCTAGTTCCTCTGACACAGGCACAGTGGGGGAGCGTCATTCGATAATTTTAAGAAATGCAGTTTTGACCCCAAATGTTTCAAAAAAGTGCAGTGGATCTGGTCGGACCTCGGGCCTTCGAACACTCGACACGACCAGCTTTACACGCTGTTTGTTGTTGTAGCATCATCTCTTTCTTTTTTGGGAAAAGGATGACAATCGTACATCGTCATTCTTTTTGGCGTTAGCAAAACTCTGTTTTAGAGTAAAATGTCTGTATTTTTCCATGGTTTTTCACTCTAACAGTGACTCTCCGTGTCTCTCTCTCTCTCTCTCTCTCTCTCTCTCTCTCTCAACCCTACAATGCTACACCATGTCACTTGGGTACTCACTGGATATGGTCTTCCTCTGACATGGTGACAAAGTTCTGATCAAAGCTACTGCTGCCATCTGGACTAGATTTACCACGCCTTAGATACTTATTGTGGAGCTGCGACAAACCCTCTATTACAATTTTAATTTAAAATAAATAAATAAATGAACCTGAAAATGTATCAGTACGTATTTGGCACTAAATGGGTTAAGTACACGCAACTTTTTTTTCTTAATTGTCGGAATAATTTTGGCGATGGGTTCCCTTTTTTGGGATAGAGCACCTAGCCACAAAAATGTCTGTGCACATGCCTGCAAAAATTATATGAACAATAAATGAAGGTTAGTGTAATTGCAGCGATGCTACTGCTTCACAGTAGCATTTTTACAAGGTTAATATAATTGCAGCGATGCTACTGCTTCACAGTAGCATTTTTACATCACCTGCAAATACTCTGCTTGAGAAGCATGAATGTAAACAACATGGCAGACACAGATAGTTTAGCAGATGAAGTGGAAACACAGTCCAGTCATTGCCAAAAAGAGGGAACCGTTGTTCTGTGGTTTGGTTTTAAAAGGGCAGACACCGATCAAAAAACGGTAATCTGAAAACATGTTGGGAACAAGTAGTTACTAGCGACTCTTTTATACCACTTAAAGACAAGACATGAAAAACTGCAGAGACAGCGTTTAGTTGTGACAAAGCACTAACGTTACCCCAAAACCACAAAGTGATGAAAAGAAAAAAAATAGTACATGGTACAGTTTTTTAGCAGTACATATTTGCATGTAAGATATCATGTCTGAAGCTGGCAAGAGTTGACAAGCTTTTCCGAGCCCTCAACTTGTGAAACACGTGAAACAAAACATAAAATAGCAAACAAAGTGAAACAAAACATAAAATTTCACGTCACAACAAGCTGACCACTCATGCTTCTAAAACCTCTGAAACTGTATATTTGTTGTTGTATTTATTTCAATTCTTTGGTATTGTATTTATTTCAATTCCGGTGGTTATAATGCCAGATATTTTGACTTTTTCCACTGGATATTAGCATTTTATTGTGTTATTAATCTTTTATTCATTTTTTTTCGATATAAAATTTGAGTTTTGTAAATAAATGAAGAAAAGCTATCAGATAAGTCATTTTAAAGAAAAGTACTACATCAGGATATATATCTTTATCGGGATAAGAAAATGTTGTATCGCACAGCACTACTAGTATACTCTACGCACCGTATTTACTATACATTTTGTGTTTTCATTTTTTAAGTATTTAAATACATTAAGAATGTTTTCAAAAATTGTTTTTTGATAACTTTACATGTGTCTAAAGCATGTTGAGATGTAAAAATATATTTAAAAACATTTGGTCTCTCTCTATTGCAGATTTTCACCTGTTGCAGGTGCACCGAAAAAAGTATTTTAATTTTCAGTTGCACATGCTTAAAATGTGGTAAACTGATGTAATGTTCCCCTCTTTTCGTAAAAAATAATCAAGTTTTACTTTAATTTAAAATTAGTTTGACACATTTTAATCATGTGCAACCGATGTACATGTTCAAATTAAGGAAATTCAAAGGACTTTTTTTTTCGACGTGGGTCTGAAACGAACACTAATAAAATTGGAAGTAGATTAGACGCCTTTCAATCAGACTCAGCCACCTTTTATCATGCATATCTAGATATACTGTATTTATAATTACATTTTAAAATGTGTAAAAGGGAGGATAGTATAGTATAGATTGGTCAGTAATGATGTTATAAACTGTTTGGGACGCATTAATGACCGTTCATAAAGTAGTTACTACGATTTTCGACATTATAAAGCATTAGCAAAGTACTTAATTACCAGTTGCCACTTTATAAACCCTTCATGACGGTACACTTATTGTAAAGTGGTACCAAAATAATCTGTCACTGACAGGAAATTTGTATTAACTGTCAATGTTTTAAAAGATGTTAGCATTCTTAATTGTGATAAAAGTGGAACAAAACGTTAAATAAATAAAATATGTACTCATCCATATTTTTGATGACACAAAGGTACTCTCAATCTTGGAGTCTCATGAGATATGTTTAAGTCTCTCAGTTTCTCCAACTGTTTCCTGCACTTAAGTTCACTAATTGTTCCGACCATCTCCCCTCCCTAGTGGCTGAGCCAGCAATCCGGATCTTTGAGCAGCCCAGGCCGAGAGGAATGCGCTTCCGGTACAAGTGTGAGGGTCGCTCGGCTGGCAGCATCCCTGGTGAGAACAGCACGGACAACAACAGGACCTACCCCAGTCTGCAGGTGAGGACTGTGTTCATGTACACCCAAACTACCGTAATTTCTCGTGTATAATACGCACCCCCAAAGTTGACCTCAAAATTCTGGAAAACCCTTCTACCTATGTATAATGCATTTTTACAATGCATGATTTTGCTTCTACCCATATGATCAAAACATGAAGTATTTTTTTCAAAGAATTATTTTTATGTTAAGCACTTTATTTGAACATGTAATACTTACTATTAATACTTATTTACTTGCTCTTATTTTGAAATTCACAGCCTTGCTTTTATTTAGTAAATGAGAAAACAGTTGTGCTCATATGTTTGATTACCCAGGCAGAATTTGTAAGATGGGTACAATTCTTTAAAGAAAACATGAAAGGCTAGGTGAAACACATTTAATTTTATTTTAATGGGATTCAAATTAAACTGTCAAGCATTTCAAAAAAGCCTTATCATTAAACAAAACATAACATAAAGAAATTAATGATGGTTGTTGTTCAGTCATATTTTAAAAAAACAATATTTCACAAATTCTGCCAGGGTATGTAAACTTATGAGCACAATTGTACATACAGTATATGCAGTCATACGTACCCCTGTCGTATTGGAATGAAAGTGTAGGCTACACCATTCTCATAACCTCTAGGTGGCGGTGACATTGGAATGAAAGTGTACATCTTTTTCATAACCTCTAGATGGTGGCATACATTTATAAAATGTAAAAGCTTTTTCATTTTCCCCTATACCTATGTATAATGCGCACCATTGACCATTTTTGGGGGGGGAAATGCGCATTATACATGAGAAATTACGCTAATCCCTGCTCCCATTCTTTACATTACTTACTGACTTTCCTTGCATATGCCTGTAATAAACCTTTCCAACCGCTCGCTTTTCTTCCTCCTCAGATTCTGAACTACTGCGGCAAGGGCAAAGTGTGTGTTTATTTGGTGACGAAGAATGAGCCTTACAGGCCACATCCTCATGATCTGGTGGGAAAGGACTGCAAAGATGGCTACTACGAGGCTGAGTTCGGGCCGGATCGCAAAGTAATCGCGTGAGTTCCATGTGACCTCTGCTAACGTGCTGAGTCATTATCAAATTAGTTACTGTCTTAATAAGTCAAGCATTACAAATAAACAAACATGTGTACACACAAACACAAAAAAATGATGTTTGCCATCATGGGAGTTCCCCGAGTCATCACTGATACAGTCTGTATATGTGGTAGAAAGGGAAAACTGAGGTTGTGTGTACTCGAGCATGTGTGAATGACTCAGAATATTTTGGTGTGTCTAATTTGCAACTCTCATGGACCTCGCAGTAGTAAACATTCACATACTGTATAGCTTTGTGCAAATGTCTTAGACCACCACAACCTGCCTTGTTGTTTTATTTACCATTTCTTATGCCATTTTGGCATATAGTAAAACAATAAATAGTGGGGCAGATACTGTTAGGAGGATTACACAAAGAGTGGAAGAAAGTAGTAGAGGGGTGGTGCATGGGCCCAGAAAGAGCTCATAAATTTTTATAGACATTTATTTTCACTGTTGGAGTCTCTGAATGCAACCGTCGCCCCTCTGACAGACTCATGATTCCACAGCCCATTTTTGGCTCCATGAACCACGAAATAGCCTACTAACTAATTGTTTGACATTGGTGGAGGTCTGTACTTCACCAACCAAGTGACATTCTAGCGATACAACAAATCTAATGGTGGCCTAGGGGTTTTGCACCATAGTGTACATCTATGGTTGGTGTGCTCATGGAGGATATTATGACTCCCCTAGTTTCCAGAATCTGGGTATCCGGTGTATGAAGAAGCGGGAGGTCAAAGATGCCATTTTACAAAGGATTAGCAGAGGGATCAACCCCTTCAATGGTGAGTCCATTTCATTATTTTCATTGGTATTTGAGGAATTGTAAGTCGGTCATTATCATAAAGTTTGATGAATAACGCTAAAGACATGGTCAACTGAATATCCTTTGGAAAATCAATTATTTCACTGATATGAGTTTTTTAATTTTTGGTAGTTGTTACCCAACAAAAGGTCATAATTGTTTCTCAGAATAAAAATATTCTAAAGTAATAATTTTAAAACTTTTGTTGCCAAAATGTCTTTACCGTGTGTGCCCGAAATGAAGTTTCATGATTTGCAACGTTTTTTCTTAGATGCTAATTATTATTTTATTTGTTTTAATATAGATTTCTCCTATTGCTAAATATGCCTTTTCCATGTAAACTAATGCCTGGATAAGACTACAAGACAAATTTGGTCTTCACGATTGCACTATGTCAAGACTACTGCCATAAAATCTTGCCATATCTCGTTCAGACAGTGGCCACATAACACTTCACATTTATCACGGTACCACCGTATCCCGTCTTTTACGATCATTGGGTTTTATCTTGTCAAATCAAACACTGTCAGGGAGGCGTGACCAGTAAACGTGTCACCTTTCGCCACAACCGGATACCACTGTCTACATGGCTATAACAAGTTGTTGTTGTAAAACAAGGGCTCACCGCAGCAATGCTGGGGAAAAAAGAACAAAAAAAAGGAAAACAATAGGTGGTGTCACCTGGTGCTCGGGAGAGAATGTTTTGGGCTGTCCATTCAAAGAGAGCTTGAGGTAGGTTCACATATTTTAATACGGCTTGCAAGCAGGTTACACGTTCTGTACCACTAATGTTTGTATGTAAACATGCCGGCGTTCTGTCGAATCATGCTCTAATGCGTAGGTAAACATTGCTTTGTGCACGTGAATAAATGTTGACAACAGCGAGCAAGGGAAGCGATATACCATTCCAAGACGCAATCATATTGGTCAACGTCAACATTCGCTGTTGGAGGGTTGTCGTTGATATTGTCACACTACACAGAAAATATCCCCAAAAATCAAACATGCTAGACTTTTCATTTTGGCATCATAGGGCTATCGTAGGGTCAAATCGTTGGTCGTGGATTATGTCACACTACCACAAGTTTTGTCGTTCTCGACAAAATTTTGGCACGATCTGGGAAATCGGCCACGGATAGCAAATCGGGACTAAAATCCTGTAGTCTGAGCTAGGCATAACACAAATGCATCTCAGTGAGCATGTCATTGTTGTGTCCCTGGGAAAGATGCTTAATAAATTTACTAATTTAATTAATTAACAATCCAATTTTTAACTTACTAATTTACTTACTAAATACTGCCACTTTATAGTATAGTACATTCTTTTTTCCCACACCAACAACTATGCAGTGAATTTGGTCTCGACTTCTGCCACTGACGTCACACAAAGACGTGTGTGTGTGGGGCGGGGGGGTTGATTTTGGCGAAAAAGGGGCATCTAATTATATACTGATTACTCCAAAATGTATTAATATTATTGGAAATGACTGACATTTTCATTTTCTTGATGAAAAAATATATAAAACCAACTTGTTAGTGAAATGAAAGACTCCTTTAAGACTAACCACAGCATGACAAGCTTTGAATGAGCACTGCAAATTAAAAATGACACTTCCCTGAGAAATTGAGCATGAATGCTCAGAAATATTGTCGCAGAACAGAAACACCAAAGACAGAAATAAATTGAGTAATATAATGCCCATGCGAAACATCAACATGTCCTAACAATCCCCTATAGTACCATGCAAATACAGTGTGTCGAAACTAATGTTATTATTCTTTTGCTGTAACAGTTCCAAAACTACAATTTCTCAACACATTAAACCTCAGTCATAGAAATCACATGCTGTTGTTTTGCGTTGGTGAGCTGTTCTTTTTTTAGGGGGGATTAAAGCAGAGTATAACAATCAGAGGTGCGTAGTAACGCGTTACATTTACTCAATTAACATTTTCCCTAAACTGTTCTTGTCAGAGTACTTTAAATGCACCGTACTTTTAACTTTTACTTGAGTATTTATGTGAAGAAGGATCGATACTTTTACTCCATTACAATGATCGACATGCCGCTCGCTACTTTGATTTATCCATTCGTGTGCGCGTCTATTATTAGACTCCATCTTCGACTTCCGCATCGGGTGAGTGTTGCGCCAATCAAACAGGATCACCAATGTCATTTGACTCGAATTCACCAATCAGACGACACAAGGCAGTCACATGACCGCGCACGTAGCCTTCGCGAGCCAATCAAAATAACTCATTTTTCACCAGTCAGACGACACAAGACAGTCACATGACCGCGCACATAGCCTTCGCGAGGCAATCAAAATGACTTCTTTTGGGGAGGAAAAAACAGCCACGCGACTGTTTATTTTACAGACTCCAAAAAAACAACAGCTTTGTCACGCAGCTCTTCAATTTCAGCCCACTTCTAACTTGAGAAAACACCTTGCAGTAAGTTACAGATGTTTCTACTGTTGTTTTGGCAGTGGATGTGGCAAAATTAGCACTATCCCTATGGTTTCACACACGAACACACAATCAATAAGTCTGTTCAGCAAACAGCTTTTCATGAAGTCATTTAAGCAAAAAAAAATCTATAGGGCCCAATGTGTGTGTTGTTGGTTTTTGGGCAGTTAAAAATTTAAATGGTGGCAGGTGTGTGTCGGACTCCCATACATTATTATTTTTTTAAATATTATTTGATGTTCATGCTCTGATTTAAAAAAAACAAAATCTGAAGTTACTCACAAGTTACTCTTTATTTGAGTAGTTTTTTTCATTGAGTACTTGGTTACTCTTACTCAAGTAACTATTTGGAGGACTACTTTTTACTTTTACTTGAGTCACATTATTCTAAAGTAACAGTACTCTTACTTGAGTACAATATTTGGCTACTCTACCCACCTCTGATAACAATAACTGTATAACCACAGTGTATAACAACAATAATGTTAAAAAGGAGTTGGATTTTATCTGAACGTGGGAAAATGGGACAGGGATAACCAGGACAGGACAGGGGTAGTTGCCCAGGCAGTGCTAACGGTGTGAGTGGCTATCCAGTGCCAAAAGAATTTGAGTGCAAATCAAAGGCCAATCTAGAAAGTTAACATTTTCCTAACGAGTGTGGAAAGCAAATAGTGGCTGCAAATAAATATTTAAACTGATTTTTTTTTTTTTTTTTAAATAACTCTCATCTTGATCACACAGCCAATTTAGTTTTTTGATTAAGCTATTGCTGATGCTATTAACCAGCATTAAAATAATGATTAAGAATTTTGTTTTGCAGAATAAAACCCTATGTGGGTTTTCTCCAGGTACTCAGACTTTCTTTGACATTCTAAAAACATACGTTAGGTGAATTGAAGACTGAAATTGTCCATCAGTGAATGTGAGTGTGAATGGTTGTCCTTGTCGCCCTACAATTGGCTGGCGGTCAGTCAGCTAGGATAGGCTCCAGCTCACCTGTGACCTTACTGTGCTCAAGTGTGATAGAAAACGGATGGAACACTACAAACTGGAGTCCACCTATGATTTGCATTTTATATGCTGTTGCTTAAATACAAAGAAAAGAAATGAAGCGAAGCAAGTAGTATAACCACAGTTAATGCATCACAGGGTATCCTAGTAATCCTAAAATACCGTGCCAAAATGTGCCCGGGAGCAATGTGATTGGATGCTTAGTATTTGATGTCATGACATGACATTTTGCTTTTCTTTTCATTGGGAGCATGTACAGGTACAGTAACTATTGAAATGGCCAGTGCCAAACTAATTTAGAAAAAATACTAATGACCGGTACATACTATTTGAAGTATCTGGTAAATCTTTTTTCTTTTTTTTCTTTTGCCACTGTTATAATATAATTATGTTCAAAAGAACCTGACCCATTTCTTCTCACGCCAAGCCAAAAGTCTGATCTTAGATGTCTAGTGAAATGCCATTTCCTCTCTCTTTCCATTTTGCGCCTGTGCAGACAGACAGTGGTACTCTCGTGCAAACAGGCGTTAAGCTACTTCCCCATTCTTGGTCACAGTTGCTCAATTGAGCACATGGAAAATGCCACGTGAGAGCTGGGAATGCAGGATTCATTAAATAGGGGGAGGGGTTGACCGACTGCGGTGGGGGTTCACCAGCTCTCAAAGATGAGGTTAGAGGAAAGGTTGGATGTTGTTTTTCATGCAGCTCTATGGTAAGAATGGGTTTAATACCAGGTTTAGTTCTTAGACTCTTGCTTTGGGGAGTGAAAGTGTTTGAATTACCTAATTTAAATTGAGTAAATCATAATTTTTTTCCCATGAATGTATATACGTCAAAGATTTGCAAAATCTTTGTACAATAGTGGTCTGCGAGGTACGGTGGCCGGGAAGTGCAAAACAATATAACAAATTGTGAAACAGTTTTACATATCAGAAAACAAATGAACAAAAGCCAAAACACTTTTACATTTCAGAAAACACATTAACGAAAGCGGAAACACTCTCACGAAAAGACGAAACAAATTACAAGAGACGAAACACCCGTTTCACAGACATTCTTAGAAATCCCACGCCCTTTCTTGGCAAGACCCGCCCCGCTTCAACATGATTGGCTCCTGCATAGTGGGAAGGGTAGGCTGCGCAGATGTAACGAGATGTCCATCCCAAATACCGATTGTATATATGGACCCCCTGAACAGCGAGCCTATATTGGCGTTTGATGCTGTATATACAATATATTGTACTTGATCACATTGCCTAAACCATAAAAAGATAAATTACGAGTTAAGGAAGAAGCAGGTTGTTAAAGAGAGAGTATGCTGGCGAGAATTAAAGGGAAAGTGTGGATATTTGCAATTCATTCATTTTTGAACGTACTGAGCGAGGGATCTACCTTGCATACATTCTGGTCACAACCTATGCTTTTTCATCGACAGACACATTATACATTATGAATTTAGGTTAGCATTGATGTTAAGCAACATTTGATGCTTTACATAATATTTATATGGCTTGAGTCGAGGCAACGCGGCGGCACTGCTCGCAAACCCAGAAATTTATTTTCGTGTTTCGTCTTTTGTAATTTGTTTCGTCTTTTGTTCATGTGTTTTCTGAAATGTAAAAGTGTTTCGTTTTTTTTAAAATGTGTTTTCTGAAATGTAAAGGTGTTTCACAATTTATAATATTGTTTTGCACTTCCCGGCCACCGTAGCGAGGCCTTAGCTGATTTGATGCTGTTCTGTTGGCCACTATTTGATACTGACTCAACAGCGCCTCCATTGGATACTGTTGGAAGCGAGAATTATGCACACACAAACAGCATCAATGTCTAAGGGATGTCTTGGTTAAGGTGTATGTAAACAGTTTGGTGCCTTGCTCAAGAGCACAATGGACGTTTATAAGGCTTGGTCTCCTGTGTGTCTTGAACCTATCGCCCAAGCCAGTTCACATGTTGTTAATTGAAGGTCGCTGCAAAATGACTTAATATGTTAGCTTTATTGTCCATAATACAGTTCCGTTTGTGTGACGGCAACATTACCCAAATTTGTAAGTTTGTCAGAATGTCCCGAAGTCTATCACTTATGTTAACACGGTAGTAAAGTCATAATTACAGTGAATATTTGAATGAAAAAGACAACATTTACAGTAAACACTAAATGAACTAAATAAACTAAAAAAAAAAAAAAAACTGTCAGTATGGCGGTAACCAAGTGTGCCTTCATGTGCACCATCCATAACTTTGAAATGCTATATATTGGGACTGTCGTAAACCAAGGACCCCTGTAATCACAAAATAGACCTGCTTGATATGCAGTTTGCTGTGAAAATGCATCCATATTTGAATGGAACCTTTATATATATTTCAAAATTTGGTTCAGGGTGACTGTGCTTGCGATTGCAGTGTCTTTAAACTTTTGACATAAAAGGCTTTCAACTTGAATTTTGTACTGTATCCTTGAGCAAGACATGAGCAACAGATTGCGAAAAGTGCTTGTGTTTTACATACTTTCAATTTCCAAAACGGAAATTGCTGAGTTCAGAGAGACTGTTTTGTGGGCTTGAATTAATACCTTGTATACTTATGTACTGTATAGATAGGCTGGACCAGTCGTTCTCAACGATTTTCACCCAGGGAGCCGCATTTTCTTATTATTTCAAAGTCGCCACCCATTTTTTTAGAACTTAAGAGCAATAAAGATTTGTTTGTTTGTTTGCCGGTGAAAACACGTGCAGTATATTATACATGTAAATGCCGTTTCAAATGAGTTTGCTATAACTCCAGACTGCTAGCCATGATATGTGCGAGCCGGAGTTTGAGCTGAGCTCTATTTGTTTGCAGAGTAAACTAGTGGCCAAAGCACAAGGAAGTAATATTTCTTGTTGCTTTCCTACTATGTTCTGTGTCGGAACTTGGTTCGCCTCTGTACTATACGAAAAGAAAATCTGAATATGAAGACCAGTTTATGTAATATTTGTACTAGCTGTCGGCGACTCACCCGAAATGGGCATGAAAGTTAATTTAAAAGAAGCACCAGTGGTTTTCATTTATAGCAGTACTAGCACAGTTTGTGTGATGGGTAGCTCTCTCTCTTGTCTGCTCACTTCTGCTCTGAAATTTGACTTCTTCCCTCATCAGAGGGCATTACTTCCTCTCTTTTCATCCCAACCAGAAGTGGGTAGGAACGCACTACAATTATGCCGTTACATTTACTCAAGTAACATTTTGGATAAATTATACTTGTCAGAGTAGTTTTAATGCATCATACTTTTTACTTTGATTTGAGTATTTATGTTCAGAACAAACTGTACTTTTACTCCGTTGCAATGATCTACTTGCCTTGCATAATTAAGCACTATACAAACTGTTATTTTCATCTATGTCCTTTATTGCTATTCATGGTCCTCTGTGTTTACACAGAAGCTGTATTGGAGCATCAAATGAGAAATAATGTACAGTACATTGTTTCAATGTAGTCCACCAGGCACCCTCCATTTTTTTATGATGCTTTATACAATAAGGAGAGGTCAGCACAATACGTAATTTGAATTACATTGAAACCACGAGGAGCAGCATTGCGATGTGGTGTTTAGCACGTGTGCTGTACAGTTCTGAAGTTTGGGGAGTTCCAGTCTTGGCTCCTGCCTTCCTGTGTGTCGTTTGCATGTTTTCCTTGTGCTAGCCTGGGTTTTCTTCAGGTACCCCGGCTTCCTCACACATCCCAAAAACACGCATGTTATGGCTTATAACATCCGTGAATGAATGGTTGTCTATTTAGATGTGCCCAGTGAGTGGCTGGCGACCAGTCCAGGATGCACTCCCCCGCTCGCCCTATTGTCTGCTCACCCACAACTCTAATGAGGGCAAGCGCTACAGAAAATGGACAAATGAAACATTAAATAAAAGATTTTCATGAAAATTGTAGTAAGTTATACAGGTTTTGACCTTCTGTTGAAATCTCTGAAGTACTGTTAGGTCGTAGTAACAATGACAGTCTGAAGTACTGTTATTTCACATTTTCCAACAAAATGTGAAATACTTGGACCTGTGTTATGCCCACAAAATATTTTAGGCAACTACAATCCTATGTATTGGTGGAAGGAAATATGCCACTTATGCCTCAGGCATCTCTGTGTAGATGCATCGATCTTTAATTCTTCAAGCGCAGACAGCGAACATGGAAAATACCCAACAAGCTGTTTGCAATGTTTATGCTACTCAGTCAACGCATTCTCGATGAATGAGTTTCCATCTCGTGCATAGCAGCACCCCAGCCAAAGATTCGCTTTCTGCCCCGACTGCAGTACTTTCACACACGTCACAAGTCGTTTCAGTCACGTGTGTTGGGAGTCTCAGCTCTCGGTTATACACGCACACACACGCACACTTCTTTCCACCCTGCTGTGACGTTGCTCAGCGTCACTGTGGCGACAAATTGTAGGTGGGAAGCGTGTGTTTGGATATATCTCAGTCTCCCTGCAAGGTGTGCGCAATTGTGTGCAATGCCAGTGATTTTGAGATATTTGTACATTAGTTCAAAATCATTTTCCCTACATCAGTTTTCAAGGGTCATTTCTGCATTGTGTCAATTAAGAGCTCTTGTTTTTTTTTTTTATGTGCCATCCACTCACAACTGAGCCTGTTTATGACTGCCAGACCTGTACTGTCAATGTATGCTTTGCAATTGCGCTCTGATAATAACAATCATCTTGGTGTATCTGTGCGTGTGTGCGTGAATGTGTGTGACCACAGTACCACAAGAGCAGCTGCTGCAGACAGAAGAGTATGACCTGAACGTGGTCCGCTTGTGTATACAGGTTTTCCTGCAGGATGACACCAGCCACTACACTCGAGCACTCAACCCTGTAGTCAGCAACCCCATCTATGATAACAGTGAGTGGCCTTTTGTGTTTTGTGTCACGCTGAGTTCAAAGTGGCGACAGTTACTCCAACAGAAAGTAATAGAAAAGAAATGTGTTCTAGGGTCAAAGCAGTCATCACAAAAGTCTGTATTAAGTGTACAGGTCATGTTTTAAGTAACATTTTAACATTCTTAATGGTCATGTAACTGTACAATTAACAACTGTTAATATTAATGACGGCGGAACAGTGTACGAATGGTTATCACGTCTGCCTCTCAGTTCTGAGCACCTGGGTTCAAATCTGGCCTCGCCTGTATGGAATTTGCATGTTTTCCCCGTGCTGCGTGGGTTTTCTCCAGGCACTCCGGTTTCCTCCCACACCCCAAAAACATGCGTGGTAGGTTAATTGAAGACTCTAAATTGCTAAATTGATTGGCTGGCGACCAGTTCAGGTTGTACTGCGCCTCTCACCCAAAGTTAGCTGGGATAGCCTCCAGCACGCCCGTGACCCTAGTGAGGATAAGCGGTACGGAAGATGAATTAATGAATAGATTTAATGACAAATAATAATCATCATGTAGATGTCTTTGTTGTATTTTAGAAAGAAAAATAACATAATACCAATTTGGAGTAATGGGAGATTCTTAGATTCCAAGCCTATGATAATACTAATGCAAAAAGAATCTAAAAACAGCAAAAGCCACAACTGCATTTGCACCTGCAAGAATTATTACATACAGTACGTGTCTTTAGTCAGGTGCTTCAGTCACTTGTGAACTAATTCAGTGTTTATCACACACACACACACACATTGAGAAAGGGGAAGTTGTATACTGTATACGTACTAACCCTCAAACAACAGCGTTACCATGGAGTACTTCCTCTTCTGACAACAGACGTGACTCAACCTGGTGAGGCTTCAACTTGAGGGTTGCTGCTCAGTCAATATGTGTTTGTTTGAATCTAACTTGATATGGTTACTTCTGTGTTTACAACCTGACATGCCACATGTGATTTGACCCATGTGCTCTTTTCCATTTTGAAAACGACAGGGGCTCCAAACACTGCAGAGCTGAGGATCTGTCGGGTCAACAGCAACAGTGGCTCTGTTAAGGGAGGAGATGAGATCTTCCTGCTTTGTGATAAAGTGCAAAAAGGTACCATGATCTGAAGTCCTTTGGAATAATATTTATATTTTCACCACATAGTTTTATAAATCAGTGTCTTCTATTTATTGATTGATTTTTATTTGAAAAAATGTTTGTGTTTTTAATTCACTTCATTCATGGTTTTTTTTTGTCTGAGCCAAATCTGGGTAGTCCCAAACTACATTTACCCCGTTACAGTTACTTGAGAAACGTTTTGAATCAACGTTTTGTACTTGTCAGATTAGTTTTAATGCAACGTACTTTTTTACCATTACTTGAGTATTTTTAAGAGAAAAGCTACTTTATACGCTGTTACAATGACCTAAATTCCGCTTGCTACTTCTATTTTTTTGTTATTGCTTGCGTAAACAATTAGTGTTCATTTGACTAATGTCACATGACTGTTTACCATGACCAACTTAAATGTAAATGTGACCAGTGGCAAGGTTTAACTCCATTCGACCAATCAAACGGTGCCAGGCAGTCACATGACTGCACACAAAGCCATCTCAGTCAGAACAGGCAGAACACCGTGATCTCACAAAAAAATCAATTAGAATTTACTCACCAGTTACTAAGTACTTGAGTATTTTTTTCACAGAATATTTTTACTCTTACTGAAGTAATCATTTGGAGGACTACTTTCTACTTTTGAGTCATATTATGCTAAAGTAACAGTACTGTTGCTTGAGTACAAACTCTCCACAACTGTGGTCCGAGGAAAAGCCATCTATATTCTTTGTATACACATTCCATTTTTTCTTTCCATCATCCCTCCTTCCTTTAGATGACATAGAAGTCCGATTTTTCTCCTCTGATGGCTGGGAAGCCAAAGGCTCATTTTCCCAAGCCGATGTTCATCGCCAAGTAGCCATCGTCTTTAAGACGCCACCTTTCTACAACGCCTCTATAACGGAGTCAGTCACTGTACACATGCAGCTACGCCGACCCTCTGATCTGGAAGTCAGCGAGCCCCTGGACTTCCGATATCTTCCCCATGACAAAGGTGTGCAGTCAGCCTTTACCTCTCAGTTGGATAAGAAGTGTATCTAAGTGTATTACAATAGATTTATTACAATACATGTATTTCATGCTTCTTCTTCTTTCTTTCTTTCTTTTTTTTTTTTAAGACCCATACGGCTATAATAAGAAAAAGCGCAGTAGAGAGAACTTAATGAAGATGTCAGGCTTGTCAGGTAAGATTTGCGACTGAATGGAGTCAGTTCAACAGTCGCCTATGTACAGTATGTTCAAAACAAGAGTAAGTACATAAATACATAAATATGACAGGTGTTTCTGCATTTTTCTAGCTGTTCCGTTTTCTGGCCTGGCTGCAAGCAGGCAAAGAGCAGCGTCACAGAATACCAGCATTCACATGCAAGGTAATTACAAAAAACTTAGATTTATATAGTGCCTCACAAGGGACTCATCCAGGAGTTAGCTGGTGGTGACTCGGCACTAGTAAAAAGGAACTATAGTAGCCCAGCCGCCCCAGTACGCACACCAGTAGACCACACGTCAATATTTGATTTTGCATTCAAAACACCTTAGTTATCCCCGAGGGGCACTTCAAAAGGCATGCGCAGCATCATTAAAAAAAGCACAGACAAAAGATTGACCACGTAAAATCATACACAAAGTGGAAAATCTGTATCTTTAAAATATGGTTCCAGCGTGTTCCTTTTTTAGCCTTCTTCTACTGTTGTGCAGTTGATGGGGTTCAATTTCTGGATCTAATCCTCCCACAGAAATTCAGTTTCCTGTATTAGTATTTTAAAAGTTTTGTTTTCTTCGTGGGCTACACTATGTCATAGTGGTTAACATGTCGGCCTCAGTTCTGGGGTTCGGGGTTCCAATCTCTGCTCCGAGCCTTTCTGTGTGGAGTTTACAAGTTCTCACCAGGGCTTGTGTGGGTTATCTGCGGGTACCTCTGCTTCGTCCCATATTCCAACAACAAGCATGTTAGGTTCATTGAAAAGTCCAAATTGTCCATAGGTGTGAGTCTGTATGTCGACATGTACTGGCAACCAGTCCAGAGTGTATTCTGTCTCTTGCCCAAAGTCAATTGGGATAGGCTCCAGCTCACCTGCGAATGAGGGAAACTGAGTAGATCGATGGGGTTCTCAAGTGCCATGTAAACGTACTTAAAGTCACTTTATGTTTTCCAGACCTCAACATGTACCTGAGGCAGCCTCCGCCTTCAATGCAACACCAACCTGTGTTCAACCAACCCTATCAAGCAAATGTTCCAGTCAGCCATTCCTTGACAAACCCTAACCCGGTTCTCCCAATGAATACAGTCCCCATGAATCCTTCTAATGTCATGACCAGTCAGCCACAGCATCTCAACCATGGGTCTGGTTTCCTCTGTGAGAGCAATGTTCTCACTCAGCTCTCCATGGGGGACTTGCAGTGCTTGGACACAGTCCCTCAAGTTCAGCCTGAGTCCCACCAGCTCTTCCAATCGGAGCACCAGGGGGCAGGACCAGCCTTCAATAACCAGGTCCTAAACCACCTAGGGAGTCAGAACCAGTGCTTCCAAAATGTGTGGAATACTTTTAGTGGGCTCAGTCCAATTCAGAACACATTTGAGAGCACTGTTCCTGGGGCAGAAAAGGGGGCAGCATCTTTCCCACTCTTGGAGGGGATGGAAAGAAATGAATTTCTGAAGGGCCAAGTAGGAAGGGAACCTCAGACTGGGTTCCAAATGGAACAAAAGCCTCAAATCTCAGTCAAGCAAGAGTCTAACATGTCTGTGATGCCATTCTCTAGAGAAGCCCATGCAAACACATACACCAGCCTGCTTCCCTGTCCCATGAGCAACGGCACCAACATGAACGTTTTAAGGCAAGGTGGACGAAAAACGCACCTTGCTTACCCAAATTTTAAAGACCCTTACTCTACTAACCACATGACTTCTGAGACTCACTTCCCAACTTTGGATGACTGGGTCAGGGCGGACAGAGTCATTCATCAACACAGTGACTACAAGGAATGACATCAACAGAAGGTGCTCAGATCCGAAGAAGTCATATCGTCACTCATTTAGCATTGACTCCCTGAAAACTGAACTTGATACTCTACTGAGGATGCTCCGTGGGCATGGAGTGTATCATGGATTACATCTGTGGGAGAACACAATAATTGGCAGTTCCACACCCATAACCAGAGTAAGGAGTTATGGCATGGCAGTTGGTAATGCTGATCGTTACATGGTACAGTACTTGTTTTCACCTAATAATTAGTATTCCTATTGCATTTTAAGTCATTTCAGACAGGAAATACCGTACTACAGCTCCAGTGCGCCTTTTTTCTTGCTGTTATATAGAAATAGAGATATAGTCCGATTTTCTTACTCGTAAACTAGATATGAGTTTGTGATGGAGACTGAAAATTAGAGGAGTCTATATGAATGGGTTACTCATGTTGTAGTGGTACACTCACCTGACTTGGGTGCAGGTAGCGTAGGTTCAGTTCCCGCTCAGTGACGGTGTGAAGGCTTGTCTGTCTCTATGTGTTCACTGTGATTGACTGGTGACCAGTCCAGGGTGTAGTCGCCCAAAGTGACCCGGGATGGGCTCCAGCTCAGTAGAAAATGGACGGAGGGATAGATATATGAATACACAAACATACTCAAGTCATGTTTTTCCCCCTTGTAATGTTTCATTCCTCGTTGGAGTGAATCAAGTGCAAATGTATCATTATTTCATTGGAGGTTTAATTATTGAGGAAAAGGTGGGGGGTTTTCAAGTTACTGTGGCCTTTTTATTGCGCTGTAAAAGAATGTCACATATTGCTCATGTGCATTTAGATTTTTGTCTATATTTTCTTTGGAGCAACATTATTATTTTTTGTCATTTTAGCCGTAGTTCAGTGATTGCTGAATGGCTCATGAATTGACAAGGTACTAAAATTTCCAATGAGGAAGTTGGAGGTAGCACACAGAGTTGTGAGTTTCCTCAGTAATGACTATGTCACACTAGTGATCACATTTGTTCTTCTCAGAGACTCAAACACATGTTTGACTGATAGAAATGTAAATATTTTGTTGTTTTTGTCATTCAGCTCAGGCTTCTTCTTAAATATTTTTGATAGGACACATGGCTAATTAAGGACAAACACTTGATCTTGCACAGAGTTGCTTTACCACCTTGAGCCTATCTCATTATGTTTTATACTTTTACTAAGAATTGTTGACTACGATATTCTGGGGGTTTGTTTGGAGGGTTTTACTGCAGGATCAGTTTTTAATAAACAATGTTATTCAAGAGCTGTTGTCACTTATTACATTTAGATCTCTTACATTACATTCATAAAATATGTCAAAAGGCCCTATATAAATAACTTATTATAATTATGACCAAGTTAAAGGAAGCCAGAGAAAACCCACGCAAGCATGGGGAGAACATATAAACTCCACACAGGACCCTGAAGCCACCAAATGACAAATGACACCAAAACCCCAAAAAAACAAAAACAAAACAATTCTAAATAGTTCTGACTTTTGTTCAGTTGACTTGCCTTGTAGTAAATCTACTGTACATTGAATGTAAAAAGTCGACACATATATATTCAAATGCTAGGCTTTGTCATATTAAGAAATGAGACCAAGATAAACAATTTTCCAAAATTGATTTGACTTACTGTATACGTAACCTGTACAACACAATTGAAAAAAAATATTTTACTGAGGGGACGTAAAAAAAAAAAAAAAAAAAGATTATATGGTTGCATAACTGTACACACTCTCTTTAACTCGGGATGTGGCTGTGTTCAGATCACATTCAAACTCGTGTTAAGTGGAAGTCAGCACATACCTGCCACCATTTAAAGTGCCACTGACTAATCCCAGCTAAAGTTCAGATGTTTTAGTAAGGTTTTCTGCCATTTTAGTCATTACATCTTACATCTGCAGAGAACGTCCTTAACATTAGAAGGATCTTATTGTTCAATGGTATCAGTCAAGAGAGGGGTACAAAAGAATTTCCAAGATACCACAGAACACAATGAAGCCAGTCATCATCAAATGGAGAAATTATGGCACAACGGCGACATTATCAAGAACTGGACGTCCCTCTTAAATTGTCGACAAAAATAAAACTGGTCAGGGAGGTTGCCAAGAGGCTGACAGCAACACTGATGAGGCTGCAAGAATTTCTGGCAAGTAGCGACTGTTTGGTACACGTGACAACAATCTCCCATCTTCTTCATATTGTATGTCTAGGCTGTGAGGTAGGGTGGCCTTACCTTACAAAGAAAAACGTCCTAGCCTGGCTATATTTTGCAAAACCACACTTTGAATCTCCCACACACGTGGGAAAATGTGTCATGGTCCGATGAAACCAATGTTGAACTTTGGGCTGTAATTCTAAAAGGTTTGTTTGGTGCAAAAAACATCACTCCTCATCATCACAAAAACACCGTACTTGCAATGAAGCATGGTGGTGCCAGTGTCGTGCTTTGGTGCAGTTTTTCTTAACCTGGAACTGAGAGACCTTAGTCAAGGTGGCAGGAATTATGAACAGTTCTAGAAAGCAGAAAAAACAAACTTTATTAGAATTAAGTTATATAATTCTAATAAAGTTATATAAATAGTTTGCACACCCTCTTATAAGCTTATAATTATGTAGAATTATAAGCTTATAAGAGGGTGTGCAAACTTGTGCAACCACATTATTTCAATTGTTTGTTTTTGTTTTACTTTCCGTCTTGAAAAGATTTCTTTTTTAAATCATGTTTCGTAGGTTATTGTCTTATTAATGGTGGAAAGGGTTTTGAAATGATTTACCTTGATCTCTGTTTTTTTAATATCATTTCAACAGCAGTGTGTAGACTTTTTTTTTTTTTAAATATCCACTGTACGTGCCCTTAGCAAAAGTGACAATCCACAGATAGAAAATTTGCAGTATTTTTTGACTTACTGACACGAGCTTTTAAAAAAATAGATTGTATCGACTCTTATTTTTGTTTAATTCTTTAAGATCCAGGAGGTTTATTTTCATATGTATAGAAAAGCATGAGGTTAACAAAGGTTCAAATGATCAATTATTTCTAATAAAAGAAAATCTATCTCCATTTTCTATAGTGTGTGTCATGATTGGGGTTGCATGTTGACTTTCGGCATGTACACCCTGCACTGGGCAGTCAATCATGTAGCACACACAGTCGAGACAAACAACCATCCACATCCGTGGACAACTTTGAGTCTGCACTGAAGCTAACGTGCATGCGTTTGGAATGTGGGAACAACCCGGAGAAAACCCGTGCAAGCAGAGGGAATACTTGTGTATTCCACACAAAGATTCAAACTCAGGACGTCAGAACTATAAGGCAGACATGCTAACCAATATATATGTTTTCCATGTTTGTCATCAAACTATGCTGTTCTATTTTTCGACATTTCTTGATCGTATGTAAGTCATGGACAAATGTACAAATGCTGTTTATATTGGAGAGCATGTATATATATTGTTTCCACTGTTAATGTAAGACAGTGTAGCGTTTCAATATGAAGGAAAAAAATGATAATGACCCATGTGTGGCGTTGGTTGCTGTAATTGGAACGGCACACAAATAACCCTTTAACAGATTATTCAACAGTAATTTGCAAGCAAAAGTTCATCTTGTTTTGTCACACTGACCTACTTTTTACATAATACAACAGGTTGGGGATGTTTTTGTTTTCTCTCAAAAACTAAGGCACTTAGTCGTGCCGACAACGACGGATGCTACAACTGGTCTCTGCAATCAATCATCCAATCCCTTTACAAAAATACTTGAAATCTCCCGTTGTCACATTGAAAGTCTTCACTTCTGCAGGAAGCTATTTCAGTGATCATGGGTATTTTCACAATGCAAAAATGCATGTATGCACGTGTTGATCATCATGTTGATGATTATGTATGTAATAGTGATGAAGGTTTGTCTCGGAGTCTTACTCGTTGCTGCCACAATGTTTCGTATCACATTTCCTCCAGGTCGTTCTGGAAAACACACGTTGGACCAGTCGGGCCACCCATTTCCAGTCAAGCTCCACCTCGTCTCGGCTGTCACCCTACCTGTCACAAGCCTGCAATCAATAACACCCTGACAATGCAATGCACTGTACTACAGTGATGTTATCTAATCTAATTACACTGTGGTTATAACAGGCCAGCTCTTTCATTGGTTTTTCAAACAGGACATTTGCATCTGTGTTTGCACTCGTGAACTGAAATTTTTTTTTTTTTTACATTTTATATGTGTCTCAAAGGGTTTCTAGGGTGGCTGAGATCAACTATGAACAAAATTGAAAACAACTTCAGAAACTGTAAAATACTTCAATTTTGTTAATTTGGTGGTTTAAATGTAGATCTATTTAAGACTTTCTAAAAGTAATTACCATTTTGCAAATGTGTTGTTTATTAGTGTAAGTATGTTTGTTAATGTATGCTTCTATCATGTCTTAATGTGCAACAAAGCCATGCAACGATACATAGATAAAATATACTTTGTTTATGATGTACTGTAATGTGCAAACCTTTTATGTAACAATAGAGTCCTCAGCTCAACAAGTCAGTGCAAGGCTATAGATGATATGCTGCTATAATTTAATTATTTGTAATTTAACTGATGAAAGGATGCCCACTGCGCATACAGTCATCTTTTGTGTCACTACGTTCGCTTAGATAACAGACATTCTCAGTGATACAACATTTTGCAAACCTTTTGCAGCAGGCTTTAATTATAGCAATTATAGCTTATGTGTTCAGGCTACAAAGACTCTTGCTTCAATATTATAACTCACAGAGCAGGGAAAATCCCACCAAAGCTTTAAGACAATTTGACAGTACAGTACGGTATTTGACAGTAGTCAGGAAGAAGACTAGCATCCCTCTACCAACTAGTTGTCTTTATTTTTTTATTTTTTTTTATTTTTTGGGGATTCAAACTCTGACTCTCTGGTTCCAAAGCAAGTAATTTTACCTCAAATCCTTCCTTTTTTGGCTTTATTGTTACTATTTGCTATTATTATTGTCTATGTCTTAAAGAAGTTTTTTTTTTCTTTTGTTGTCTTTATGTTTAGCTGGCTGCTTTCTTTAACGGCAAAATAAATTGCAATATATTGCAGAAGCATCTAAATTGTAAAATGTAACCATTTTACATAATTTGAGTTTTTCATTCGTCATATTGTCCTACTTATCATGTAAGTTGGGGATATTTTGGGACTTTCTCTTTAACAGTGTGTCAAACAAAACCAAAAAAAATGTGATCATTAAGATGGCCTGTCCCATGAACAAACGTCTATTAGGGAAAAATAAAATAAAAATGCACATCAGTCACTGAAATAAGTGAGATTGACAAAAATAATAATAAATAATAATTTACTGAAGATTAACTACTTAAAATCATGCATTGCTTTTGTGTGGCATTTGTGTAGACAAGCAAAATTTCAGTATTTAAAAAAAAGAAACTGACAATGAAACTGGCCTCAACACAAATGATGGTAACATTAACTTCATATTTTGCTGCACAACCTTTTGAGGCAATCGCAGCAAACCAAGGATTTCCGGAACTCTCAGCGAGATGTTTGATGTATTTCCACTCACTCACTCCTCGTGAGCTAACTGTCTCAAGTTTGAAGGGTCTCTATTCCACATTGCATGACAAATTTTATCCCAGAAAAACGCAGCTCGCTTGAAGTTGACAACACCTTCACTTCGGTGTATATGTCACGATTCTTCACTTCTGCAAGAAGCTCAGGCAGGGATCGCATAAGAATTGACAGAACATTTTCGCGGCCGGCGGCACGGTGGCCGACTGGTTAGAGCGTCAGCCTCACAGTTCTGAGGTGCGGGGTTCAATCCCCGTCCCCGCCTGTGTGGAGTTTGCATGTTCTCCCCGTGCCTGCGTGGGTTTTCTCCGGGCACTCCGGTTTCCTCCCACATCCCAAAAACATGGGATTAATTGGAGACTCTAAATTGCCCGTAGGCATGACTGTGAGTGCGAATGGTTGTTTGTTTCTATGTGCCCTGCGATTGGCTGGCAACCAGTTCAGGGTGTACCCCGCTTCCTGCCCGATGACAGCTGGGATAGGCTCCAGCATGACCGCGACCCTAGTGAGGAGAAGCGGCTCAGAAAATGGATGGATGGATGGATGGATGGATTTTCGCGGGCATGCACTTGCATGTAGACCCGCGATTAGTGGTCATGTGTGCAGACTGACACTTGCAGCAGCGTGCCTCGCGCAAAGTTGTCTAACTAGAAGCAATTGCAGGGTCAAAGACATTTTAATTGAAATACTGTAGGCATCTCCACGTTGGATAGACTGACATTAATGCTGCTGTGTCCTTTGGACAGTCCATTAAGGAGAGGTAGTTACAGCAGAACAGGTTTGGTGATCTCCATGTGGGTTGGCTCTCACTTGACTCCATATAGTGCAGGGGTGGGCTAACTTTGTGCTCAAGGGCCACGTTTGATTCTTCAAACAAACAAGGCCAGGTTATTGTAACATGGTTAAAAAGACTTTTGCATGTCAAATTGACACTGTTGTGACTTTCAGCTTGTCCCATTCGTGTTAGGTTTGCAACAACAACAACAACAAAAATTATGCATAATTTATTTGGCACTGTTTTTACACTTACCACCTCTTTTTTCCACCCGCAGCAGTGGCCGGGAATCAAACCCACACCATCGGTATGAATGGCAGCGCATGTTCCACTAGACTACAAGTGTTAATGCGCCAAATACATTTTTATCAAATAATAAGTTTGAATTAGCAAATGTAAATCATTTTCACCAGCCAGTTAGAAAATAGCTATATTCGTGCAATAAATGTAATAATTCTTGATCATGTAAATGCTCAGTGCGTTGCCAGCTGTATGTGGCCCGCAGACCATACTTTGCCCGTCCCTGATGTAGTGTTTGGTCAAAATAAACCGTCTTTGTCTTTGACCTGCATAAATCACTACAGTGTAAAAGGTCCCGGGGCCCTTTACATGAACCCTAAATATCAGGTCCACCATCAGCCCAAGTATCTTCCCACACACTTTGACATCACAAGCCAATACTTTCTTTTCCCAGGATACTCACAGCATCATCTCACAAATGGCAGCCAAACCTTCACACGCCTACGATAGTAATACCACATCGGCATTTTAATGCAGTCGGCCCCACGGTGAAGCCGCTGCTGACGGCTCTGCGCACACGCCCGCTCCACAGCATTGACATCACTCGGCTCGTTTGGTCAAACCACAATACGTAACTTTGCACTCACTGCTCGTCTTCAAGAGAAACTGACAGCAGCCGCCTCCTCACACACTTTACTCTTCTCCATATCATGGGGGAATTTCCCTATAATGTCACTATCATATTTTATAGATAAATGCAACTACATCCAGTTTGGTGCAAAAGCAGGCACTGAGTTTTTTTAGATTTTGCCTTTTGCACAGTGGTCCATCCATCCATTTTCACCGTGCAATAGAACTATTAAAGACCATCAAGAGATAAATACGCGCATTTCATGGCAGTCCAGTGCAAATGTCATCCGAACAACAAAATCAGAAACAATGATAACAATAATACATGCCATAACCTTGTCGATAGAAGCCGTTGACAGAGCAAATGGCGCTGGACCACGGAAATACACTCCTTGCATAATTGTACTGACAAAAGTGCATAACGGTAAAGACATAGACAGCTTCATAGCAACCATTTGAGTTACACAATTTAGATGCGGTGCCCTTCAAACTCTGCAAATACAAGTGCATAAATGATCCGAACTACTCATTAAACCCATTACACTCTTGTCTTTGTACATTCATAATAACGGTTAAAAAAAAAATACAAAATTGTTCTGACACTTTCAGAAATGCATACATACCGATGCAAAAAAAAAAAGAAAACTGAACTCTTAATACACTAAGATGCATTTGTGTTAGTTTTCATGGAAAATTAATATTAAGCAATAAGAGAGAGAGAAAAAAAACTATAAATCCCAAAATTTCATTTGCATCTTAAGAAAACATAATTTAATGTAATTTGGGACACATAACAGTAAAGACATTTTGACATTAAAAAGTGTGAAAAATATCACTTTAGAACAATTTCTGTTCATAGAAACAAATATGACCTTTTGATTTATAACAACTGCCAATAATTCAAATACTCAAATCAGTCTAATTAACGATTTATTTTCGAAATGAAATTCCGTGCGCTACGTCTTAAACGTTAGTCATCAAATTATATGAAAATGACCGATATACTTCCCACTCACGATCGACTCAATACCCTGAGAATGGAATGATCTGGATGAATGAGAATATTTACAGGTACTACCCACTTTGCACTCATTGTACAACTATTACTGTAGCATAATTGGACTTTATTTATTAATGACCAAATACCAATATGCCACATGTCAATCTTCTGCCCCCTCCCCCATCTTCTTTACATGACATTTTAAATTCTCCTCGATGTCTGTTCGTATTTGTTTTCACGTTGTTGGCTGTTTTTATATTAGTATACATGCGGGATGGATATAGTATCTATCTATCTATCTATCTATCTATCTATCTATCTATCTATCTATCTATCTATCTATCTATCTATCTCTCTCTCTCTCTCTCTATCTCTCTCTCTTTTCTCTCTCTCTCTTTCTCTCTCTCTCTCTAGCTTTGTTGTGGCAATTGAGTATTTTCCTTCACAAGAGCGTTCTCTGTTGGAGGAAACGTTGCAATGCATCATTTGCACTACTCAGTACTGTACTGCTCCGAGAGTGAAAAAGAACGTCAATTTGTTCCCCATCACTTTAAATGTTCAAATTGAAAATACAGTACTAATTTCTAAGGCATGTCAGTCATGAGCCCGAAGAAACCTCATCTTTTTTTTGTCGCCCTAACAAAACAATAATTCATTCAAATACAGACTACAGTACAACAAATACTATCATTTGCTACAGTAAAATCAAATACTACTAACATCCCCCTTAAACTTTTACACGGTCCAAAAGGCGAAATTATGCAATATACCAGGTGCACCGGAAGGCATCGCGAGACGCGTTCAGGAGCGTTCGGATTATTTGACACTGTCCGGACATTTTTGTGCGATGGACTCGCAACCGCCACCAAAACCGTGGGAACGGCGGATTCCCGGGACCATTGGGACGCCGATAAATTACAGGTAAACACACGGAGCAGTTTGCTGTCCTAATGTGCGGCTCGTTAGCAATATTTGTCGACGTACTGGCAGTACCAACGTCGCGTGTTTGCTAAGTAGCGATGCTAAAGTCCGAGTTCAGCGGAGCGGACGTGAAAAGCGAGACGTCTGTAAAAAGCGTGATGGTAATGAACAAATATCATATCACTATTGTACTATATCGCTATTTGTCACCACCTTCAGAAGTGGCAAGGAAACTATTGTCGTGTTGTTTTGCTAACTCAGTAGCCTGGCCTAATATCGTGGCCTTCCAATGTGTTCGAAATGAAGATACTAGTGCCGCACCTCTTGCCCATAGTATTCAATAACACAATGTGGTTCTTCCTCCTCAACGGGGCACGGGACTGTTACTCTGGTGCTCTTATTTATTCGCATTTGAACTAGTATTATTCGATTATTCATAATTTATTTAAACAGAGATAGTACACAAATAGTAACCTATGCAGAGCTGGCAGAAGTACTCATACTCTGCATTTACAGATACCTTTCTTTAAAAAGGATAACGTTAGTTACGATTCAACTCCTTTACATTGGTAAAAGTAAAAACAATAATAATAATAAAAATTTAAAAAAGGTACACCCTCTGAAAGGTATTTTAGTGCAAAAGAAAAGTAAGAATTACTGCCATTTGTATACATATATATTTTTGTAACTTTGCATTAATGGGGGGGAAACAAAACAACTGCACACAAAATGGTTTCCCTTTTTTATTAACTTGCATGATACTCAACTGAAAAGAACAAAAATTGGACATGCTACCAAAACGTGTTCTCATGGCTTTGCTAACATTTTGGATGAACTGACTTAAAAAAAAAAAAATGTAAATATAGTTGACCATAACAACATTAAAAAAAATCATTTTACTTGTATGTGTTTATTCATATTAGACTGACAATGTTTGAAATCAACTAAGGAGTAGAAAGTACAGATGTCTGTTTTTAAATGTCGGGTTGTAAAAATAGTCTTCTGAAATTTGAATACTCAAGTATGTGAAAAATCTACTTAAGTACAGTGACAAAGTATTTGTACTTTGTTACTTGAATCTACTGAACCCATGTACATCTGTTCCTATGACCAAACAGATCTACAGACTTTGGACCTCCTGCAGGCCCCTCTATTGGCCCTCCTGTCCTAAGCAGAGTTGCACCTCCGCTACCTCCACGTCCCATGCAGCAGTCCTACCGTCCGGCTTATAGCTCCTTCACCTCCTCTTATAGCCCCTATGGGGGCTCCGTCTACGGGGGCTACAGCCCGTACAGCCCTTACAGCGGCGGCTACGGCCTCGGAGGTTACGGTCGCTTCCCGCGAGCCGAGGATGCCGCCCCCAGTCGCTTCGTACAACAGGCGGAGGAAAGCAGCCGTGGCGCTTTCCAGTCCATCGAAAGCATCGTCCAAGCCTTCTCCTCAGTTAGCATGATGCTGGACGCCACTTTCTCAGCTGTCTATAACAGCTTTCGTGCTGTGCTGGATGTGGCGAACCATCTGACGCGGTTACGTGCGCACCTCACCAGGGTTTTGTCTGCATTTGCGTTGGTGCGCACCTTGCGATACCTCTACCGACGTTTACAGAGACTGCTGGGTCGGGGGTCCGCCGCTGAAGTTGAGGATTTGTGGGAAGACAGTGCAAGCGATGCCCTGGCAACAAGTTCATCCAGAGGCTCTGGAGCAGGAATGGACGATCAGACTGTAAAGTCATGGCCAATCTTTCTGTTTTTTGCCGTCGTCCTGGGTGGACCCTACCTAATTTGGAAACTGCTCAGCTCTGCCACTGGCTCTGAAGACAGAGGTGAGATTTTTGTCGCATACAAGATATTATACTTGAAGAAAAAGTTTGATTCACATTATATGCGCTCTGTCGAGGCAATTCTTATGGTGTTTGGGTACATCTGATCAAAGACTGGTTCGTTTCAGTCGGTTCACTTTACTGGTCTCAGCATGCTAGGAAGAGATTTGACCTTAGCAAGATTGGGCAAGCAAGAGCCCCTTTTACACCGCAGGAACCCGTTTGAGGAACGTCCCTAACTACCTTGGTAGTTTGAGTTGCCCCTGTTTTTCTACCAAAAAAAAACCTACCAGGGTACAGACGGTTCCTCAAGGATTATTTAGTTCCTTCTGTTCCCCAGGGTCTTCTTAAAACTACCATGGAATCTTGAGGGGGCGGGCTGTACAAACGAGGGCTGATTGGATGACAGACGTCTGTGGCATCACACCATTTGTTTACTTTTCACATTCAGAGCCAACATTACTTGTTGTATGTGGTGCTACGTAAGGCCCGAAATAAGTGGATTAAAACACATTGAAAAGCAAACTTTGGATCACAGACTTTTAAGGTTTTTGTGCTACAGTTTCTTTAGTGAGCATCTTTGGAGAGGAAAACGCATAAACATCCATCAACTCAAAAACATTGGGCCGATTGTTCTGATATTTTCGGAGGTGTAAGTAGGCATAAATAGAGATGTACACATACATTTTGGTGACGACTGACTACTAGTCTTTTTACATTAAGCAACGTTGAGCCTTTGCCCGGGAGATGCTCGTCGGGTGTCCGCCATGGCAGCCACGCGTGCCCATCAAAGTCTGCCACAATGCACCCTACAGAAGTGCCTGTGTAATCCAAAGGAAGTGTTTACAAATGTCTCAGAGGCAGTTTTTCCTCACCAGTAAAAATTTCGTTGTCATGCTAGTATGCCCAAAATTGTCCTAGTGTGCGGTAATGTCATAATACTGCTGTGGTCCTTTTGCTCATGCTTTTAACAGGTATGATTATGTTGTCTCACAGCAACTAACTGGGCCAGTGGAGAGGATGACCATGTTGTGGCGAGAGCAGAGTACGAGTTTTCAGCTTCATCCGAGGAGGAGATTGCTTTCAGAGCTGGCGACATGCTCAACCTCGCACCGAAAGGTGAGGATAGGGAACCCAGACTGACCATTTCTTCTTAACTAGTGAGCTTTCTTTTGGCATTATCAGTTTGGAAAGATTACATTTGAATGGAATGCTTGAAACAAAACAAAAAAAATCTGCAAAAAGCCAAGTGATTTGTTTAGTATGCTTATTAAATGGAAAAATAGCATCAACATGTTTTATTACATGTATAAAAAAAACCAAGCAGGTATTCCTTTATACACATAAAGTGCTGTAAAAAGTATTGGCCCCCTTCTAAAATTCTTATATTTTTGCATCATTCCCCCACTTTAATGTTTAAGATTATCAAACAAATGTAAACATCAGATAAATATAACCCAAGTGTTCTTAAAATGCTGTTTATAAAAGTTTATTTCATTTATTAAGGAAAAAAAATATTCAAAGTTACCCTGGCCTTGTGAAATTGTGAAAAAAAAAAATGTATTGATTAATTGTGGCTAATCACAATTTTGGGTTAATTTTCACTGATCACACCCAAGCCTGATTACCTCCAGACCTCTTCAATCAAGAAATCACTTAAACAGAATCTGTCGTGACAAAATCAAGTTGGACAAAATATCTAAAAAAGCTATAACAAAATGACACGATCCAAAGAAATTCCAGAACAGTCGAGAAATAAAGTAATTGATGGCTATCAGTCTGGCAAGGGTTACAAAAGCCATTTCTAAAGCTTTCGGATTCCACCGAACCATAGGGAGAGCCATTATCCTCACATGGAGAAAACATGGAACAGTGATGAACCTTCCCAGGAGTGGCTGGCCTACAAAGATTACCCCAAGATTACAGTAATGACTCATCCAGGAGGCCAGAAAGGCCAGAAAGGAACTCGGGACAATTTCTAAAGAACTGCAGGCCTCCCTTGCCTCAGTTAAGGTCAGTGTTCATGATGCAACAATAAGGGAGAGACTGGGCAAAAATGGCGTCCATATCAGAGTTCCAAGGCGAAAACCACTGCTGACCTAAAAGAACAGAAAGGCTCATTTTACTTTCATCCATCCATCCGTTTTCCGTACTGATTATCCCGACTAGGGTCGCGGGCGTGCTGGAGCCTCTCCCAGCCGACTCTGGGCGAGAGGCGGGGTACACCCTGAACGGGTCGCCAGCCAATTGCAGGGCTTGTCTTACTTTCGCAAAAAAACATCTGTATGATTCCCAAGACGTTTGGAAGAATAATATATGGACTGACGAGGTAAAAGTTGAGCTTTTTGGAAGGTGTGTGTCTTGTTACATCTCGTGTAAATGTAGTACAGCATTTCAGAAAAAGAGCATCATACTGACAGTTAAACATGGTGGTGGTAGTGGGATGAGCTTGGGCTGCTTCTCCTTCAGGACCTGGATAACTTGCTGTGATTGTTGGAACCATAAATTCTGCTCTTTAACAGAAAATCCTGACGGAGAATGTTCAGCCAACAGTTTGTGACCTCAAGCTGAAGCGCATTTGGGTTCTGGAGAAGGAAAACGATCCGAAACAAACCAGCAAATCAACTTCTGAATGGCTAATAATAATAAAAAAAAAAAAAAAAAACATTAAGGTTTTGGAGTGGCCTCGTCAAAGTCCAGACTTGAATCCGATTGAAATGCAGTGGCATGACCTTCAAAGAGCCGTTCATGCTTGAAAACCCTCCATTTTTGCTGAATTCAAACAATTCTGCAAGGAAGAGTGGGACAAAATAGGTTCAAAGAGATTTGAAAGACTCATTGCCAGTTATAGAAAACGCTTGATTTCAGTTGTTGCTGCTGAGGGTGGCCATGGTTTAGGGGGCCATGACCTTTTCACACGGAGGCAGGTAACTTTGAATAGTTTTTTTTTTTTTTTTCCTTAAGAACTGAAATCACCATTCTAAAACAGCATTTGAAGTTCACTTGGGTCATGTTTGTTTGATATTTACATTTGTTTGATGGTCTTACACATGAAAGTGGGGAAACTATGCAAAAAAAAATTTAAGAATCTGAAGAGGGAGCCAATACTTTTTCACGGCACTGTACAACACTACAGTTGCTGTGACGCAACTTGTCCCAATGCACAGTAATTACCAAAATAAAACCAGTCTTGCTTTAAATTCTTTATCTGTACAATCCAGTGCTATTTTTCTTTTGTTTGTGACAGCTCCCATTATTGCATCTTGAGAAACTTAGTGCGTTCCTCTTTGTTTCAGAGCAACAGCCCCGTGTGCGCGGCTGGCTGCTGGCTAGCCTAGACGGTCGGACCACAGGACTCGTCCCAGCCAATTACGTCAAGGTCCTCGGCAAGAGGAGAGGCCGTAAACAGGCAGAGATGGAAAGGCTCGCTCAGGACCAGCAAGGGAACTCTCAGGACTCCCGGACTACCCTCGCCACAAATGTGAATCCTTCGTCTGAGGAGTTGTTAGAGTCTGCGTACAAAGAAACGCCAACTTCCACCAGTGTGGGACTTTCAAATTCCAGCTCCAGCACAGTGGTTAACGTCCCGGAGAAAACCGACCTGTGAAGCTTCTGCAAGTTTGAATATATCTGTATGCAAGTCTGTTTTTTTTCCGGGTTTTTTAATGGCACACGTTCAACTGTAACGGTTGACTGATTAACAGTGAACACTTTTTCTTGTTTCTTCATAATTGGTAAGCATCACTTTGCAATTTCCCAACTTATCCTAAAATAATTTAGATAAAATGTGTGTAATCCTGCTGTTTATCATGCAAAATCACAAGTGTGAGTGTTCATAATGAGAAGCAACTAATTTTGACCGCTTCCTTGAACACAAAATACTAGTGTAAATAACTAATGAAATAATTTTGGCAAATAAATGCTTTGAAAAATCCCAATTGTGTTATTTAATCTACTTCAAACATTTCATTAGTTTTTAATTCCACTTAATGGCTTGAATGAAGGCGAACTTAACTTACAGGACTTGTTTCTGATAAAGATACTGTATAACATTAAACTTGGAGGGAACGGGTCAGCCGTCGTCTCTTAGCAACGGGACGCTAAGGCTTCCGCCTTCGGTTTACGACAGGAGCGAATAAACCAACAAAAGCGCCTGTAACAATTGCATGGTTCACACCGAAAGCTTTGCTATTAGGAGCGTCTCCTATCTGCGTGGTTTCTGAGCGCATAATTGGTAAATATTTGTTAGGTTATTGTTTTTGTTTGGTTATCCGGAGCGAACGCCCGAACTGCCGCGATAAGCGAGAGCTAGTGGAGCGTTCAGGGTAGAAATAATTTGTGGACAAAAAAAATCGTTCGAGACAGACGTTGTTTGCGTGCAGTATTGCGAACGATTTACAGTAACATTAACCACAAAAAATGATTTTACTTTATCGGTATATATGCAAGGACATTGTTTATTAGAAGAAGAAAAAAAAACTACGCATAAATCCATTACAATGCCGCCGCGTCTCAACAACCGCTAATTAATACAGAAATTACCAGGAGTCACTGAAGGCACCACACCGTGTCCGGCAAAGTTAGCTAGCATTAGCAATGCCGTTAGCCGCCGATAGGACGTCTCAGCATCAGCATCAGCATCACCGACTCTCAACGACAGAACACGCGTCGATATATTTTCCAGTCTAAGGCAACAGGAAACCATCTGTTTGACAGCAGTTAAGTATGTAACTGATGAATTGTGAGTCTGCTATTTTCTGTCTGGGTCGATTTGGCAAAGAAGATGGCCACTTGCTTGCAGGAACATACAGTAGAGGGGCTCGGCCTGCGTTAGCATCATCTCTCCAGCACCACTGTGACGAGAAACAAGCATGTCTACATATCCTTGTCTTTATTAAATGTCATTGTTGTCGCAGACAAGACAAATGCAACGCTGGGAATGTGATAAACCGTTATTTCTTTCTATACTTAATAATTCAAACTTTAACCCCCAGTTATCTGCATTAGTAAGGGGGAAGCATCCAAGTCTCCGAAGTCGGGGATTGGATGTGCGTTGTTACGTATACGTTAACATTCTTAATAATGAAATTGTTTGCCAGTGGGATCAGACAAAATCATTTAATATTTTGAACATTTTAGCAAATCAAACTTATCTCTCCACGTGCCGCTATAATGAGTAACATTTAAAATACAGTGCTGGAGAAGGCCTACGTGTTCAACTAATAACGAGGAGGAAGTTTAATTCCTAAACAGTATACCTGTATTAATTCATGTAAGCCAATATAAAATTATGCACAGTTTTGAAAAAAGAAACTGTATTAAAAATATTTAAATCTTCTTTTGCATACCCACTATAGCGAGCCCACGTACCACACTTAGCGAATCACTGGTGTGCACCTTGTGTGTGTGTGTGTTTTTTTGTAGTTTTTTGGGGGCAGAAATGAGTCGCTGCTCTTTGGACAACAACAACTTTCCGTACGACAACAATGTCCTGGTTCTGGACATGGTGCTGGGTTCCCTCTGGGGACTGTCCCAGCCAATAAACTGGGACAGTGTGGCCAAGCTTGTTCCAAGCTTCACTCCCAAGGAGGTAAATACTGTACACAATTGTGTCCGTCTGTGATCTGCTATCTGGTTTATAATACAGAACTGCTTACTGGATATTACAGTGCGCACTTCGATTTGAGGAGTTGAAAACTTCTGGAGGTCTTCCTCATGCGGACGACCATTGTAATGCAGGCACAATAGGAGCGCCCTCAGATGGCATGTCCACCATACTGGACACTGGTCAAGCAGCGGGGACAGGAAGTAATCACAGTGCCTGTAAAGTTACAGGTGAAGTTCCTAAAATGCCTTCTACTTCTGGACCTCTCTACTTTGTTGCCTTGTTGTCCATGTCATCTTAAAGAGTTAGGGATCAATTTTCGTACTATATATTTAATGTTGAAACTGATGAACGTTATTGAGTTTTTTTTTTGTTGTTGTTGCAAATATTCATTTTGAATTTGATGCCTGCCACGCATTAAAAAAAAAAAGCTGGGACAGGGGCAACAAAGGAGTGGCAAAGTTGAGGAATGCTAAAAAAAAAAAAAAAAAAAAAAAAAAAAAAAAACCTGTTTTACACAACATCCCAACTTCATTGGAATTAGGGTTTGTAAATAAAAACAGAATAGAGGGATTTTCTAATCATTTTCAACCTATATTCAATTGAATACACTACAACGTCAAGATACTAAATGATGCCTGTTGTTGTTGTTGCAAATATTCACTCATTTTGAATTTGATGCCTGAATTGCATTGATTTGCAAATCATTGTATTCTGTTTTTATTTAGGTTTTACGCAACGTCCCAGCATCATTGGAATTGGGAGTTTGTACACATCCAGCTCCAACGAGCGTTCATTTCCGTTTGCAACCGCGATGTAGTTGCCAGACAAGCTAACAGTTACCCGAGCGTCTTCTGGTTTTTCTTCTATAAAAGTGCTTTGAAAATCCAAAATCTACTGCTACTCTCCTTTGTATTTTGTGGCCTTGCAGGCCGCAAATCAACACTCTCAGGAAGTGTTTGTGCACTGGAGAAGAAAGACAAAAGAGTCTTGACTGAGGATGGTGACAAACCTCAAAAGCTAAGAGAGTACGTTTACACCAAACCACAGCACACACTTGTCTTCTGTATCTTAGTGTAACATACAATGATGCCAAATTGTCCCCGCACAGCCCCAACATGGTTATCCACGTGTGCGATGAGACCAAGAACCTGAAGCAGGACTTCGCATGTCCCAGAGATCTTCTAATCAAAGAGATGCGCTACTTTGCAGAGTATTTGTCTGTGGGCTCGCAGAGATGGGAAGAAGTGGACATCTCGGTTCACTGCGATGTTCAGATCTTCGACTGGCTCATGAACTACGTCCGGAGGAACTCATCCAAGGATAAACCTCGGCTCGGTACAGTCCTCTTACATTTACAGTGAACACATTCCACATGGGAGTACCTGAGCTGTCCCTTGCACATGTGAACTGGCTGGACTTATTGTTGTGTTTGGTGGGTCATTGGCTGTGTGTTGTGTGTTGTTGGTTGGTCATATGGTGTTTGTTGGTTACAGAGCCCAGCAATGTGATCTCAATCCTCATCTCCTCCGAGTTCTTGAAGATGGACACGTTAGTAAGTGTGTTGATGTACGACACTGGGTCATTGCTGTTGATTTTAGGGCATCTTGTTTTATTCAGCTAATTATTAACGCTTTTAGAAAGGTCTCGCTCTGAATGTTTGGAAGTCCTCTTTCCATGCCGGTGGAGTATTCAACAGAGTAATGGAGTAGTTACCATAGCGGAGGATTTTGTTCTTCTTTAGACCACAAAGCAGTTCAGAATCACCCTCAGTTTCTCTCATTTGGCCTCAATTGCTTTAATACATGATTATCCATCCAACAATCCCACACAATCGTTTTTCATGAACGGTTAATAGATTTTTATGCACATCACTATTCCAACTACTTGTAGTCTTTTACATGTAATGAATATATGGTAATAATTTGTCAGAGAAAGCAAAAGTTCCTATTGTTGCTTAGATGTAAAACGTTTGCCATCTACGTACGTATCCAGTATACAGTTTACACTTGCTAAAGTGAATTTTGAAGTGAATTTGTCGAATGGGTATCTGGAAATGACACGAGAAAGTAGAAAAAGACAATATAGATATCAAAGGAATATGTGTATCCCTATTCATGCCCCCAATAAATGCATCCTTCTGTACTATTTGAAAGGATCCTGGTCATTTCTAATCTTGTGCCTTCAATCAACAATCCATGTTTTTGTGGATTTTCTCTCGGTATTCCAGCTTCTTTCCACATTCCAAAGTCATGCGTGTTTGATTAATTGAAGATTCTATATTGTTCGTAGGTGTGAATGTGAGTGTCAAATTGTGAATAGTTGTTTGTCTATATGTGCCCTGCGATTGGCTGGCGACCGGTTCGTCTCTTGCCCGTAGTCAACTGGGATAGGCTCCAGCTCACTCTCAGCCTTAATGAGGAAAAGTGGTATAAAAAAAATGGATGGCAAAACAACACATAACCCTACATACATTGGCCACATTCTTGTGTCATTTCCAGTCAGCAGTTACCCTTTCAACTTTATTGAAATCCCTGAAACTGAAAATTGGGTCATGATATAAATACCTTTGGGATCGTACTACGTAGTTCAATGTAGGCAACAATTTCCCGAGAACCATCATGCGTCTGTATCTGCACAGGTGGACGAGTGTGTCCAGTACTGTCACAAACACATGAGCGCCATCGTGGCCACACCCTGCAACATGAACTGCATCAACAGCAACTTGGTGTCGCGGATCGCCGAGCTCTTCAACCACAACGAGGCAGACGACGTCAGAGACAAAAAAGATAAATTCAAGAGGTGAGAAGTTCTGTGGATGGATGACTTCACTTTTTTTCCACTCCTGTCTCAAAGTGTCTTGTGAGTGACTTGTGATGTCATCCTTCTACAGTACAGGTCAGGTCAGACGTCACATACGTTACAAAAATTTAGACCTTTTACATGTTCCACTCACTGACATGTAGTTGATGTGGTCAGACATGATCGTGACTAAAAGAGTGACTCTTTAGCATCATTCAGACAGGACCAACTCTGATGAAATCAAAGTTAGTACATTTAATCAGTCGATTGTGCCCATAACTAACTCCCCTAAATAAACATGGAGAATTGTAAGACGGAATGTTTGTCATCTTGCTTCACAACATAAAAACATGAAGGCACGTAAAAATTGAAAGATAAAACTCATGTAAATGTTAGCCAAGCATCACCCAAAAGTATGCACAGCAATGTGGTATAACAGTAAAGAAAACAAATTGGATTTAAAATCAATTATTTCAGAAAGTTGTGCTTATTCTGTAAAACAACATTACATGTACGCGCTAAAGCGAGCACTTGTGATTAAAGTGTAAACAATTAGCCACCTAGCAGCTCGGACAAATGGAGTAACTATTATCCACTCCTACCTCACCCCTAAAAAATATTGGCAATATTAATGCCAGCCGAACTTGATGAGTCCTAACCCCTCCATTTAAAATCACAAACACTTTCCCCCTAGTAGCTGCCATTGTTGTTATGATTGTCATTATTGTGAATATTTTCCATCTACTTTTATTACCTTGATTCTGAGTCACAAAGAAGCTGCAATGTATCCCACCTGACTGAGGACAAGAGATATTTTCAGTCACTGAGCTGCCACTAAAATGGAATAACAACTCTCTCCTATTCTCTCTCCCCTTTCACTGTACAAAGCAAATTGTTCCAAAAGAAGATTGAGCTTCTCTTCGACCCAAACTACCAGAACCGAGATTCTCCAAGAAATGCCACAACTCTCTACAGGTAAAGAGAGAAATATTTTCATACATCCAGTGCTGTGGAAGTAAAACAGTTTTTTTGTGTGTTGTGGCGTTTCAATCTGGGATAAACTTATGGCTGCAACAATAAGTGGCGTTTTTATGTGGGGGGGGGGGGGGGGAATGATCGGGTTCTGACTACAAGGCTACATATGGTCCCTAACAAATGTATTCGACCGCCGAGCATAAAGAGAGTGGCCAGCATCACGAGGTGCTTTAATGTTTTACCATTTTGAACGTGAATGAGGAATTTCAAACTGAATTCACAAATTTGACACAGCTCACTGGGCTTCTCTGAGAAGTCAGAAATTAATCAAGCGTCAACATATTTTTCTGTTTAGGAATGCAAGTGCTGTATGTAACTATAATGTCACGTTAATCAAGAAACACTTTTCAGTTTTTTTTTTCAGCCATGTTTAACGCAAAACAGTAAATGTAAAAATTCAGCTTGCTGAGTCATCTCCAGGCGCATACAGTATACTTGTCATGATTAATGCAAGCATTGGCATTGCTCTGGAAGTTATTAAATATAACAACCACCCTGCACGAAAGAAATACTGTAATCACAATTCAGCATTGTGTGTAATCTAATGAAATAACGGCAAGACCTTTATTGTTGTCAATGTTTTTCAAGTATTTAACTGGCTTTAAATTTGATCCTTGTCACTCAGTAACATTTGCTGTCTTCCACAATCAGGTGCGGTCTGTGCTTGAAGATGCTGACTGAAGACACACAGAGGAAGATTTCGTGTGTGGCAGGCAAAATCAATATTGACTCTCATGGAGAGATTGTCTATACACACTCAAGGTATGACAGAACATCTTTTTTGACTCAACGGAACTCCACCTCACATGGATGCCACTTGTGAATTCTGGACGCATCATCACATGATCTTTGTGTGGGTTTGTGCAGGGAGAAGAACTGGGATGCCAATGAATATGTTAGCAGTCTACACGAGGAGCTCAAATCATGGGCCCTGGTTTACTGGAGAATCTGGGGAACCATCAACTGTCTTACCTGTTCCCGTTGCCAACAGGTTTGCATATGCAAGAAGAAACATTATCAAATGTTTTTTTTTTTGTTCTAGTGTTTGTGTTTTGTGTAGGAGTTTGTATGTGCAGAGCTGACCCATTGCCGGTACCACCCAGAAAGCGTCATGTACCCCAGCTCAGGGGTGGGCAAAAGCTGGAATGGGACGGGAATCTACCCCTGCTGCAACCAGACGGTACTGCGCTTTGACCCAACTGGTATGCCCAAGGTACAGTATATGGAATTAGGGACACAGACACAATTGCATTTCAAGAGGAACATATGACTGCCACTACGCTGAGATGCCTTCATGTGATTTTCGTGCCGTACACGAGATCGTGTAAATGCGTGTGGATTAACGTGTACATTCAGGGTTGTAGAATGCGAGACCACATCGTGAATGTGCCGAACGAGGACGACTGTGATGAGGCCACCTCGGCTCACACCAGAGTCCTCAATGACCTCCTGCTGCACAGAGACGCCGTGTGTGTGTCTGACTCGCCACCTGCCGTTCGGTAAGTGTTTTGTAACCTGAAGTCAGTGGAATCTTTGTGATTGAACGCAATTGGTTCCGGGATGCTGCTCAAACTGAAATTTGTTTTTACTTTGAAGTCAGCATCAGACTGTCTGACTGTGTCTGTCTTTCTGCCAGAGATGAAGAGTGCCCAACCAATGTGGAGAAGGACTGTGATGTCCTCTTAGAACCAACACTGCTCAGACCTCCAAGAGGAGAATTGAGCACTGTAAGTCTTTCTCTTTGTTTTCTACGCTTTTTCTCTTTTTTTTTCCATTTCTGACATCGAGTACTTTCTCTTTCAACCAGTTTTCTCTTTTGAAAAACTGGAGTCTGCAACTGGTAGGACTGCTCCTTTTTACGTCTGTACAAAATTATAGTAACCAATCAATAAACTGCAGATTAGATTAGTTTTTATTCATCTTGAATTTAATCACAGAGGTATTGATTTAACAATGTTTATTATTGTGGATATAGTTTGCAGTGGTGTAGAACTGCACTGCATCATAATGACAGGTGTGTATAATATTTGGACTCTTTCATGTACAGTAAATATGTATAGTTCTAAACCACTGCAAACGACCACAATAAAACTAACAACTGACAATTACAGTGTGAAAAAACAAAAACGTAGCATTATTCTATTTGTAAAGGAATCGTTTATTAAAGAAAATTATTATTAGTACAAGTGGTCCTAATGTAGTGGCTGCCTGGTGTATGTGTCACTTTTTTTTAATGATGGACTGGTGTATTATTCTCACATCACGATCAAGCTTCACCTTCAAGAAAAATAGAAAAATAAGTCAACAAAACACGAGTTCTGTTCAAAGATCAGCCGTGAATTCAACCCTGCCTGCCTGTTTCTCATGTCGGTGAATCATGAAAATATGCACTAAAAAAAAACCCTTACAATATGAACTGGTCCTTCCAGAGGCGGCAGTCGCTCCTGTCAGAGGATGAGGAGTACACCACTGGGTCGGAGGTCACCGAGGATGAGGTGGGAGATGAGGAGGAGTTGTCCAAGATGCAAGGTGATGTTGCTGCCTTTTGACAAACCACATTATTGTGTGTGGGGCCCATCATGGAGATCTGTTCACCCTGGGACGCACATGTTCCAATGGTCATTAATCCCAAACCACTTTTATAGATGGCAAATTTGCACATTTAATTTCGTTAAATAGCTTTAGAAAACATGAACATGAATACACTTACCGCGAATCACATGTTCAAACTGCCATCCAAAACACATTTTAAAGAAAACTTCCATCCATCCATTATCTGATCCGCTTCTCCTCACTAGGGTCGCGGGCATGCTGGAGCCCATCCCAGCCGCCATCGGGCAGGAGGCGGGGCACACCCCGAACTGGTCGCCAGCCAATCGCAGGGCACATAGAAACAAACAACCATTCGCACTCACAGTCATGCCTACGGGCAATTTAGAGTCTCCAATTCATGCATGTTTTTGGGATGTGGGAGGAAACCGGAATGCCCGGAGAAAACCCACGCAGGCACGGGGAGAATATGCAAACTCCACACAGGCGGGGACGGGGATTGAACCCCACACCTCAGAACTGTGAGGCTGACGCTCTAACCAGTGGTCCACCGTGCCGCCTAAAAAAAAAAAAAAAAAAAAAAAAAAAAAAAAAAAACAAAAACAAAGGAATAAGTCTATCAAAGTGGCGCAAAATAAATATGGTCAAATAATTAGGCATTACAACATGACAAATGAATTATGCTGGGGTCCATTGTTTACAAACATTATGAAATGTCCTATCCATAGTTCAAGAATTCATTTGAGTGATGTGTATATTACACCACAAATGAAATCGAGCAAACTTGTTATCGTCTTAATTTGACTCTCCTAGTCCAATGTACATTAGCCGTGCTGTTGCCAGACTACCTCGATTTTGAGGCTGTGTTTCCATGGTAACACTCAGACGAGCTGGAGGCAGCACTTTGTTAGAGCACGTTGACCTGACGAACCGATGATGTAGCAGAGCTACTGCCGCTTGAAGAAGCCACAGCCTGAAGTCTAAACATGGCTGCTGGAAGTTAGTTGTTCTGTTACCCAAGTCTTCGGTGAATTACGAGTTGGTGTGCGTGTCATGTTCTCTTCCTCACCCTTAACATCGTCTTCGCGCCGGTAGAGAGGTAGTGTTGGCAGGACAAATTAGTTTTGATTCGAACTTTGCACACACACACCTTTTCCCCATGACTCCTAACACGTAAAAAGCTTCTCAAACTTACAATGAAGTAGATCTTTTTTTTAATTATTAATAAAAACAGATGGCGTGTTTCCCAAAACAAACCAAATCCACACGAGAGTGGAACCTCAAAATTGGACCAATCTGTTTCACAATGTGTGGGAATCTCAGCGTTGTCCTTACTTACTGTATAGTCTCAAAAATGGAAACTATATCTCTTACAGGATAAAATTGCCGCCGTCATAACATCTACAATGTGATGTAAGGGGTGTCGAACTCATTTTTGTCACGGGCCACATTGTCATTACGGTTTCCCTCAGAGGGTTGTGTTAAATATTTAATGAGCACAAAAATTGCAAATAGGTGAGTTTTCAAGCGAATAACGAGGATATGTTTAAATATATATATATATCAGCTCATAGGGGAGTTTGCTAATGCCAAATGGTGAATATGCAGGGGTTCATTGTATACTGAAATTAAAATGTGAGAAGGGTTTCACAGAGAGATGAATGACACACACTGATCCCGATGAAAGACTGTGAAATGTGCATATTTGTGACAATAATTAATGGCCAGTTTCCCGGGAGAAAAAATTCTCCCCAGTGTTGTGAAATGAATTTGTAGTATTTTATGGTGCTCTAAAAATGTGTATGCCTGTACCTGACTTGAAGGGCTGACTCTTCATGTGTGGCTGTTCGGAACAAACCATTGGAGTTTATTATCAGTGACACATAAGTGAAGCGCACGTGTACTAAGAAACTATTTATAGCACCTACTTATCTGTTCATTTTCTTTCAAAGTGGGCTACACATATAACAATGTTTAATGTTCTCTTTTTTATCATTCAACTTCATATTGAGCACAGCACAGTGGTCTCGTAGTAGTGCTATAGAGTGAAGCATTTTGGTCGAATGTTTTTCCTCAGCTTGTGATAGGAATATACAGTAAATACAGAAGGGAAATCCCGAATTTTGTTTTGTTTCTTATTTTGTACAACTTTGATATTTAATCTGGCTTTATTCATCCCTTTCTTAAAGGTCTGCTTTGAAATGAATTTTGCACATGTAATCTAGTCTTCATGTTGAAAAGTCTGTTTTTGAAAAATAAATGTGCTCTGACATTGTTTGTCTATACAGTATGTGCCCTGTGATTGACTGGCGACTGGTGTATCAGTGATTCGCTGTCCCGAAAGAGGACAAATGAAAATGAATGGGTGGACATACTGTATATTTATTATGTAGATTTTACACTTCATATTTCTTTCCTTGACCAGCAGATAGAGACAGATTCCACTGTAAATACCTCCTCATGTTCTTGTGTGTGTCAGCAGCTGCCAAGAAGGCCAAGAGGAACAACAGAGTTCTTAAAAAACAAATTTCCTCGCCAAACCTCCAGCGAAAGGTCAAACCAGATAAAGTGAGTCACAGTTTGCATACACAATATGAACGTGACTTATGACATGCGTAATTATTTATTCTGACAACAGTACCTGTGATTTGCAAATATAAATTTCTTTCTACAGTCACAGTCCGGAGACAAAACTCCTTTCATGTGAGTTCATCTGTGGAAACAATAACTTACTACTATTAAAATTGTTGTTATTACATTGTCCATGCCCAGGCAACACAAATCACTTATATACTTGACTAGACTATTTTAGAACAGGGGCTTTAACTCCACAAGATGCTTTTGTTGAATAACGCAGTGATCATTTGTTATTTGCGGGCTGTAGAGTGAGTGTCCAGAAAAGTAAGTGGGACAGTACTCGTTCCATGCGGTACAACCAGGATGCTCAGAGAGAAGAAGGTAAATTCTCTGGAGATGTTTAAACAGCTCTCATCGCTTGTGTTTGCACACGTTTACATTACAGCACTTCATTTTCTTTCCTAACAGACCAGCGTCGCATGGCCGAGATCATCGACTACCTCACCAAGATGCGCTTTGGAGACCAGGAACAAAACAGATGCAAGGACACAAAGGAGGTGTGTGTTGAATAGTGTGTCGCAATACATGCAAGATATGAGTTTATTTATTTATTGTGTGGGTGTGTGTGCGTATGTGCGCCCATGTGTACTGTTGCAGCCAGTAGGAGGAATCTACTCCAGACTAGAGGCACAATTCAAGAGTTCAACTCAAAGCAGACACACCTTCGACAAGACACCAAGGTGGGGTTATTGATAGTAGACCCCCGTTGAGGTGAAAATCGGTAAGGTACAACTTAATTCAAACAAGAAGCTGAACGACAATATTCAGCAAAAGTGTTTGATGCATGACTCAACCAATTAATTTCCAAGAAAGTCCACTTCTGTGCCTTTCTGTGACTCCTCCAGCCTCTCTTCCCTCTGAGAATGTCCTGTTTGAAGCCTTGCAATGGCGAGGTACTGTTGATGACTGTTAACGTCTTGGTCTCGTGATATCGTGTTAACAGGATGATGAAGAGGACTGCTAAAGTAGCCATTTTTATTGAACCAGGAAATGTATTGGTTGATTCATAGATCAAATTAGTAGTGAATTTTGCCATTCAGCTCCTTGTTAAAGTTGAGTTGTGCAAAACGTACTGTCAAGTACTTGCCTAGTACATGAACCTTAAGCTGGATACAGGATAAATGCTCAAACAGCTTTCCATAGAACTTCATTTTGGAAAGTCAAATACCCTGTAAATGTATAGAAGATGGAATGGAAGCTGTGAGTCTTTTGAAGATACAAATGCTTAATTCAATTAATCGATTAACTGTTTTGTTTCTCTGTGTCCCCTTGTAGACCTAAAATACGCTATGCTCAGATCCGGCCAAATGTAGAGAAGTGACGGCTGAGGCTGTATATTAATCTAATAATGTGCTCCAGGCATTTCTACTTGCTCCGTGGCCATTCATCAACCCCCCACCCGCCTTTCACCCCGAGCAGCCGTCGATCGAGCGGTCTCTTCTGCTAAACTGAGGTGACCGTGTAGGGATCAGCATGCGCTGCAGTTTGTTTGTGCAGCTGTGTTCAGTCCTTGAAAAACAAGGAGCTCCCTGGACCTGGGTCAGCTTATGGGAAGCGCCGCTCTGACTGTTTGCACTTCTCAAGTGTTTCTGGAGGATTTATTTTGGGGCCACAGGCAAGTGGGAGCAGGGGAGGGGCTTCAAAAAGGACAACGTGAGAGTGTATCATAGTAGCTCACATAGTGTATGATACTAAGAAAACATGTTTCCGGTCTGACCTGTGCTCCATGACAGCTACAGAGTAGCGAGCATGAAGCAAGAATGTGCACATGTGTGATTGGTGAGCTCTGTGACCCCCATCTTCATCACCATCACTTAACTTTGCAGCCTTGCAGTTACCACAATCCTTGTTTAATGAACGGGGAGGGGTGATAAATAAATAAATAAATGTGTTTTCACTCACTATCAAGTTGACAAATCTTGACAATCGCTATACTAGACTGCTTTAAACAGAAATAAAACATAGCAACAGAACACTCCTGTTTTGTTTTTTTAATATTCCACGCATCCAACCCCAGTAATGTACAGTGTTTTAAAAAATTTATTGACCCCTTCTCAATTTGTTTGCAGTTTCCCCACTTGTTTAATATCATCCCCCCCCCAAAAAAAATTTAAATATACAAAGATAACCCAAATACATATGAAATGATGTTTGGAATTTTATTTTATTTTTTTTAATTAAGGGGGGGGGGGGGGGGGGGTACTGTTCAAAGCTACCTGGGCCTATGTTAAAAAGTAATGGACGACTTAAACTGATGGCTGAACATTTTCCGGTGAAGAACAGATTTCACGGTTCCATCAATCACAAGTCGTCCATTACTTCCAAAGTACACCAGCAAGTCAACCTCTGAATGGCTTTTAAAAAAAAAAGTTTTGAAGTGGACTAGTAAGAGTAAAATCCGATTTAAATCACCTTAAAAAAGACTGGTAATGTTTGAAAACCCTAGTTTGATGAGCCAAAACATTAAGGTGGGGAAATTACAAAGAAATAAGTATTTGAGGTGGCCAATACTTTTTTCACGGCATTGTACTTTTACATGTTGTGAACACAAAAAGCAAAGACACTTGTAAAACTCTACATTTTTTAATCAGTTCAAAAAAATTCACAACAAATGTAACACCTTGAGAAGGGATATTTGCTATTAGAGACTGGGTACTTATTAGGAATTTATACATTCTTTAGCCTAATTGTTTATTTGGACAGAACTCTGAACAGGTACAAATGAAAAATGCAAAAATACAAAAAAAAAAAAAATGTAAACCCAATTTATCATTTGTCATTTTGCTCTATCGGTAGTGTCTTGAAGCACTACTGCATGGTAAACAATCTAAATGAGTACAATTGAACACGTTGAAAGCAGTCAACCAAGAACCCATAAATACCTTTGCCACTTCTTTAAAACGTCCCATTCGTGGAGGCTCACAAATGAGCAACAATCCTCTTAGAGGAAAACAAAAGCCTGATGTCGACTACGCGACAGAACCCACACACACACGCCAAAGAAACCATAGAATAAGGGGGGGGGGGATGTTCCCATGGTATTAAAGATGCTATACAAGTGGGATGATATGCACATAGTTGTGTTCCTTAGAAAAGTGTTTTAACAACTTTAGGATGGTGCCGCACAACTCACGATGAAAAGATGCTGACATCTTTCAAGCCTTCATTCATTAGCCGTTCCATTCATTCTCCCACCGAGCGGTGTATGTGCCTCTAAAAGACCTTCCAACTCTACAAGCCTTGATGCAGCTCAAGAACAAAAACCTCTCTCTCACTCTATATAAATATATATATTTATCACGTATATATATATTTATACATCAACAAATATATGGGGAAGAAGGAGTGAGGGAAGTGGAAGAAACAACAAAAACAAGATGGTTGACTTGTTCATGCAGTTCAGTGGAGGGCTGGACCGAAAAACGCAAGCTGTGGAAAGAGATTAGAGGGAAAAAGTCTCCATATAAAATGTAGATTATGCAAAAAGGGCCACGGTTCATTTACATGTTATTGGCGTTGTTTGCACAACCAGCATCCACTCCGCCAAGGGGGTCGGAATCTCCCATCATCACGCTGAAGTGCCCCCTCTTGACTTTTTGATGTCTTGCTGTGGTTAGTTGAGTTAGTTGGACAGTTCGACAGAGGCGTGTGAGTGAGCGGGCGTGGCTCAGTCACACATCTCCTCGGGGATCTCGTGTGGGTTGAGGATGCCTGGAACCGACATTTGGAGTTTGTGCTTCTCCTCCTGAGCCTGACGAAGCGACGCTTCCCTCTCCTCCAGGAACAGGTCTGTCGTGTCCTCACCGGCGAACTCCTGCGGAGCGTCACACCAGTTGGTTACACCTCAGACTCTCAACTCTTTTTGCTTTTAACTCATGTGACAGTTATTTGTCGATTGTTAGTCTTGTTCATTTCTTAGCAGGAAACCTAAAAAGCATGATTTCCGAGAAACTCAATACTGAGCAAGAACCCTTAACATTTTTGTACCAATACAAATTCAAACATGTAAAAGGGAAATTTCTTTTCTCTCGACTGATGTTTATTAATTTTATAGTATTAGAAGTTGAGAGGCAAATAATATAGAAATACATTGAGCACAGTGAACCCCCGCTATTCACAGGGGATTGGGACAGAGCCCTGCTGCCAATAGCAAAAATCCACCAGTAATTCACACCCACTCAAGGGTTTATTAGTGGTGTCAAAGCCCTTTTTCTATTAGGCAAAGCTATGGCCTGACTAAATTAAGCTACTTGGCACCAAGACGCCAAAACACTTATGAGACACTCCTTTGGCCTCCCAAAAATAAGTGAATTTCCCAGCAAATGGAGGATAGCTTCCACAAATAAATATACAAATTCTCAATCATGAAACAAAACTGAGCCAACTTGAGTCTTTCTTCATCTGACATTGCAAACATGTATATGTAAGGGTTCACAATGTAATCATACTAATACTTCAACTAATAATAAATAATAATAAAGGAATTCCAATTGTTATTTGTCATTGTGTTGTGCAGATACGAAATTTAGGTAAAACTCCAAGTTTTGTGTTAGAGAATTAAAAAAATAGAATGGTAAAAATATTGTATAAAAGCTAGTCTAAATTATGCAATGCGAACAGTAGAAATAAATAAGCAAGCGTGGGGTTTTCTTCCGGGTACTCTCTTCCTCCCGCATAAAAAAAAAAAAAAAGATAAAAATAAAAATAAAAAAGCATGTTAGATTAGTTGAAGACGAAATTGTCGATGGGTATGAAGTAGGCTTTACACGACCAGGATTTTTGGGGCCGATCACCGAACAGCAAGTTTAAAAATAAAAAAAACGAATACCGATCACCAATCCGATCACAAGATGGAGCAATGTGTCCATTTACATGGCTTGTTCATTTATTGTATATACTTGTATACTGTATCCATCCATCCATTTTCTGTACAGCTTATCCTCACAAGGGTTTGTAGACATGCTGGAGCCGTCCCAACTCAAATTATTCTCTAGCATTTTAGACAAAAGTTAAAACACCAATGACCTCTAGGGGGCATTCTAGGATTGGCCACTGACACAAGTTTAGGTCAAATCAACATTACAACATGACATAAATAATGGGTGTTAATTTACTGTAATTAAATTACTTTAATAAATACTGTTAATGACATGCTTACTCTAACTTTCTCACTGTCCCAGCTATATGGACGGGTGTTGTCCAGAGTTTGAGTCAGTTTGACACGTTCCCCCCCCCCCCCCCCCCCCCCCCAATGTACGCTGCATGCTCCTCGCGTACATTCTTCAGGTGGTCGATCAAATTTGTTATGTTGAAGCATTTAGACGACGTTCCCCACCACGTACTTCAGTTGTGCAGTCTACAAATAACTTGCATGTTTGTCTGAGACACCGCAAAATAGTCCCACACCGACGACGTGTTTTTTCACCGACAAGATTGAAAAAACTTTATTGGCCGTCAGATAGTTACAGTACTGCGCTACAAGACACGTGACAAGGCTAAAAATAAACTAGCATTTGGATTCATACGCGACGAAGACGCGGAGTTAAATGTCTTGTGCGGAGCCGATCGATGACGTCGTTGATTGGATCGGTGACGTATGACATGAAAGCCCATCAGCATAAAATGCTAATTATCGGCCGATACCGATAACACTAATCAGATCGGCGTAAAGTCTAATATGAATGTGAATAGTTGGTGTATACGTAAATGTGCCCTGGGATTGACTGACCAACAGTCCAATAACAACAACAAATCAGCTACAGGAAGTTTTATGGCAGAATCGTGAGTGGCAGTCTCACCTTAATCTGGACGAGGAAGTCCCTAAGGTGCTCCTTGAAGGCAGGAATGTCCTGGTTGAGGCTGAACAGTCCGGTTACAAACACCTTCACCTGAGCACTACACACAGCGGCGACATTAGATGGGAGAAGCAGAGCAGAAGGTGGGCTGTGATCTGTGTGGACTTACTCCTGCAGATGAGGGAAGGCAGTCTTAAGCAGGTTGGCCACGTACTCCTGAATGAACACCTGGTTGTTGGCAGGAGAGGCGGGGTTCAGTGCAGTGGTGATCTTGCCCTCCTCCATCAGATTGAACATGTAGGCCAGGATGGTAGCGTGCATGGTCAGACCTGAAGGAGACAGACCAAAAAAATAAATAAATAAAAAAGTCACTCAAAGCTAGGGATGACATGCTATGACAATTTCATATCACTATTATCATGACTAAATTGATCACATTTACTAAAAGTTATGTAAACAGAAAAACACACAAAGCAATATAACATTTGATTCTGAATCCCAAAAATATACTGACATTCAAAGTTGTAAACAGCAACAACTCAAGGGGATTTGTACACGCAAGATGCCAAAAAATGCACTTAAAACGACTAAGGCGACAGTGATACATTTAATAGTGTTGGGACTATTATGAAAAATATATATATATATTTGGTAAAACTTTTTCAAACAATTCTATTATTTTTTTAAATTCTTCATAAGGCGACTTCATACACAAACAGATTAGTGGTATTTTTATTTTATGTACAGTTATATGAATATATTATTTCGAGCTACATTTTAACTGACAATATTTACAAACCTCCAACTTAATGTCAATCTGATTATTTTATTCAGTTAGTCATTCCTGTGCTCTGTTACTGCGACTCAAGGGCTGAAGACAGGGATAGCTGCACTTCATGGCTGATCCACTGTTATCCCTCCACTGAAGGAATGAGTGAACACCGACTCTGGTTTTCTCCATGGACCTACCTTTTTTCTTTGTTCATATTAGGGATGCAGGATAACTTTCCCCCCCTACCGATAACAGATAACTTGCTGCTTCTCCAAATAGACACCGAAGATTTCCAGGCTAAGGACCCACAAACTGATGGAAAGCTGTTGCGGGGACCCCCACTTATACAACCCCAATTCCAATGAAGTTGGGACATTGTTAAACATAGATAAAAACAGAATACAATGATTTGCAAATCATGTTCAACCTATATTTAATGGAATACACTACAAAGACAAAATATTTAATGTTCAAACTGATAAACTTTGTTTTTAGCAAATCATTAACTTAGAATTTTATGGCTGCAACACATTCCAAAAAAGCTGGGACAGGGTCATGTTTACCACTGTGTTACATCACCTTTTCTTTGAACACCATTCAATAAACGTTTGGGAACTGAGGACACTAATTGTTGAAGCTTTGTAGGTGGAATTCTTTCCTTTTCTTGCTTGATGTACAGCTTCAGCTGTTCAACAGTCCGGGGTCTCCGTTGGCGTATTCTACGCTTCATAATGCGCCACACATTTTCAATGGGAGACAGGTCTGGACTGCAGGCAGGCCAGTCTAGTACCCACACTATTTTACTACGAAGCCACGCTGTTGTAACACGTGCAGAATGTGGTTTGGCATCGTCTTGCTGAAATAAGCAGGGGCGTCCATGAAAAAGACGTTGCTTGGATGGCAGCATACGTTTCTCCAAAACCTGTATGTACCTTTCAGCATTAATGGTCCCTTGACAGATGTGTAAGTTACCCATGCCATTGGCATATACACAGCCCCATACCATCACAGATGCTGGCTTTTGAACTTTGCCTCCATAACAGTCCGGATGGTTCTTTTCCTCTATGGCCCGGAGGACACGACATCCACAATTTCCAAAAACAATTTGAAATGTGGACTCGTCGGACCACAGAACACTTTCCCACTTTGCATCAGTCCATCTGAGATGAGCTCGGGCCCAGAGAAGCCGGTGGCATTTCTGGGTGTTGTTGATAAATGGATTTTGCTTTGCATAGTAGAGTTTCAATTTGCACTTACGGATGTAGCGCCAAACTGTATTTACTGACATTGGCTTTCTTAAGTGTTCCTGAGCCCATGTGGTGATATCTTTTACACATTGATGTCGGTTTTTGGTTGCAGTGCCGCCTGAGGGATCAAAGGTCACGGGCATTCAATGTTGGTTTTCGGCCTTGCAGCTTATATGCAGTGATTTCTCCAGATTCTCTGAACCTTTTGATGATAGTACGGACCATAGATGATGAAATCGCTAAATTCCTTGCAATTGTACGCTGAGGAACATTGTCCTTAAACTGTTGGGACTATTTTCTCACGCACTTGTTCACAAAGAGGTGAACCTCGCTCCATCTTTGCTTGTGAATGACTGAGCACTTTGTTTATTGTGCAATCAATACTATAGTATTGCAAACTTTTTTTTCTCGTCAAACTTTAATACACAGGTTTAAATATTCATGTTTTTTTTTTTTACTTTAAACAATTTAAGAATGGGCGACCATTCATGTTCATGTTTATTTAAAGACATTTGAATTTATGGCTGGGCGAAGAGTGCCAGGGCGCAGTGTTGGTGCTGATAGAGCAAGCTGGCAGGTGCGCGGAGCATTAGTGGAAACGTGCTCACGCATTCACCTGCCAAACGTAGGAGGGCGGTTGTGAGTTTTGCAGTCCATTTGTAGATGATGTAATTTATTGTCCAGTGAGCATAGGTTGCAATGTAGGAGCAGTGTTTAGAGATGTTAGCTGTTGTTACCTTAGCTGTTAGCCCAACGCAAAGACCGTGCTTCTGCATGAGGCCAAACGGCCCCCCTGCTTGCTTCTCTGTCAGTTTGAAATGCCAAGTGAGTCCGCTGATTCATCGGCTCTGGGGTCTTGCCAAGAGTGTCGTTACGACCTCAAAGTCTCTGGATGGTTGTAATTTCACCAAGTGCTAGAAATCATAAGCTAATTTATGGCGGATATTAAGTATTTTTGATATCGTAGGCGAAGGATTTTGGTCACAATATCCATGACCGTAACGAGCCAATCCATCAGACTGGCGAGTGGTGACTTGTGCGCTGCTGAATGATACAGCTCGTAATCAATTCAGTTTTTGGGGTATCGGACCGATGAGTGTAACAGCCCACTCCCCTCAATATTGGGCCGATGGTTATCGTGCATCCCTAATTTACATACAACATCAGGGTTTGATATTAAGCCATTTTGAGTGGTGGCCCTGTCAGAACCTGTACTGGACCCGTATATTAGTTATAGTTTTGGTGATTATTGCGAATTTAGAGTCTTTATACGGTATTATTTAAGCCCCTTTAGGAAATTAGTATAACTGCATTCACGGCGATGACTCTGTACTAACCTCACTAAAATCAAGGCATTCCAAGTGTACAAATTAATAATGTTTCAAAGAATAAATCAATTAGAAAATTATTAAAATATTTACTTAGCACTGACATTTCAACAAAGCTTTATGTTGCGTCATAATGTTGTGCACACTATGTATAATTAGCGGTGCTCCAATCAGGGTTTTTTGCTGCCAATTCCGGTACCGATAATTTCTGAGTGAGCTCTGCCAATTACTGCTGATACCAATCATGTAGATTAGCTGTAAGCTTTTCAAATTTATTAATGGTGAGTGCTGTTGGCTCTATGATCTGGAATGTTTGGGTTTGCTTCGTAGCGCTAGCGCGCCTGCACGGTGTGAAGGGGGGAGGGGACGCCACACCATTCTAGAAAAAAATAATAATCCCGATTATTTTGATAGATGGAGAGATCATGATTAAGAAACTTTGTATTTAACAACCAAAACTCAACTTTAACTTAAAAGAACCCAAGAATAAATTAGTAACAAGAAAATTAATAATATTAATATAATAGAGATTGAAAAAACTAACAAAGAAAAATAAATACATTCATGGTTAAAAACATGACAATGCTTTTTAGCCATGACTGTATTGTCTTTGTCTATTATGGTTGTTGAAAAAATATCGTCTCATTATTCTTGCATTTAGCAAATACAAATAATTTTGGTAATCCTAATTGACCTAAAACAGCAAAAGTGTAGTGCGCTTTCATGTCACAGGAGGAAAAAAAAAAAAAAAAAAAAAAAAAAACCTTGTCATTTTATACAGTCAATGACTATCTGCTGTTCCTGCCATGTGCGCCTTGGCCTCTTCGGGGCACTGTGGTGCGATGCATGCATGGAGCTACTCGTTTAATGCAAGCTTATTATTAAAACAATAATAATAATTTTAAAAAAAATAAATAAATAAATGCATAAAAGGGGAAGAAGAAGAAAGTTGCAATATAACGTTAATGAACTAACGTTCATTGATTAGGAAGAATATATGCCCGTTAGTGTTCTTATATTACGGGTCTATGTGTTACTATGGCGTTTGTGTGTGAATGTTTGTTATTTGAAGGTAATTCCTTCCCGTGACCAAATGCTAATATTAGCTAGCCCGACAATAGGGTTTTCCATTGACTGTTAGCATTAAACTGGAAATTTCTAAAACTGTGTGTGGCATGTATTTCAATATAAAATAAGGGTAATTATCTTTGTTGTGTAAACTCCAACTGGGGTGTCAAACAGCTTCAAATAGGCTCAGGGTTCTACATTCTACAGGCTGCAAAGTACGAGCTGCTGTATGACACTACCGGTGTTAGCTTTGGCTATAGTCTTAAGGCTAACCCAAATGCGTGCCCGTTTATTTAGCCAAGCAGTGCTGGTGAAGGTTTCTCGTTGCGTCAGCGGCGTAGTGGCCCTAAGCCACCGTTAATATTGGACCATGAACATGCGCACACCCGACTTAGAGTCTGGACTCAGAGGGGTGCAACAATTTTGCACTCCGACTGCATGTGGGAGGGCGTCTGAGTCTTCAAAATTCTCCAGTGACAAGAAGAATTTGCAAAATTTGTCACAGGTCGCTTTTTGGAAAAAGAGTCACTAGCGTTAGCAACACCAACAACACAGACTAAACACAGTATTTACTTTAATTCCAGTTAAAATTGTCATATTAAGTTTGAAATAATTTATCGGTTAACCCTTTAATCTCTACTCAAGACGTTCACATAAGTGTGGTTGTCAGGTTGTGTGCAAACTCACCAGCCGTGTGAGACGTGTCGGTAACCACAGAGAAGATGTGCTGGAGGATATCACAGAAATACGTCTGGTAGAAGCTTTGAGCTGCAGCTTCCTCTTGAGCCACGTTCTGAAGCATTGCGTAGAGAATCTGCAGACCTGATCAGCACAACAACAAGATGCTGCAAAACTCACTCAACAACAGGTGAGGGAGCAGCTTCTTGATGCTAACAGTGGTAAACGACATATCCGCATTGTCATCCTTCTACGCTTACTCTATGGCCTGTCTTTATGTTTTCCATTACCATCTGTGCTATCAAATGGCATTTGAGCTTCTTAAAATTTTAACAGGGGGAAGTCTGGCTGTGAGTCCTTACCAGTGTCAGCAACATTCCTCATGGTGTGTTTGAAGGCCCAGATGATGGAGTCCAGCACCAGTTTGAACTGGGCCGGGGGGATGGCGAGGAACGCAGGGAAGCAGTGAGAGTTGACAGCTTGGAGCAGGTAGAAGAAGTGGGTTCGGTGCTCGGGATACTCTTCAAAATTCTGGTGACACAATTTGGGGGGGGGGGAGAAATCACTCGAGACTTAATGCTGACAACACAACTGCTTGACATTGTTTCATAAGATCTGATCAGGGCCTCCTCATGTGCCTAAAATATTCGAAATATACAGCTGAGAGTAGAATTTAAATTAGTAACTGACACAAAGCCGCATATGTTTGCATTACATCTATTTTTTCCTCTGTTTGCCAGATTATATGATTGTTGGCTTCATCAAGCCGTGACCAACTCTTGCTGGAGAGATTCACAGCTGAGTGTAAAGAGGTTGTGATGAAAATCAGGCTTGGTTATGTGAACCTACCCCAAGTGGAGGAGGCGCTTGGGGTCTTATTGACGAGTAGGGTTGCAAGGGATTGTATATTTCTGGTAGGCTTTACACAATCAGGATTTTTGGGGCCGATCACCGATCAGCAAATTTTGTAAAACGATAACCGATCCGATCACAAGATGGGATTAATGTGTCCATGTAGATGACTTGTTCATTTATTGTATATACTTGTGTACTGTATACTGAGTACTGTATCCATCCATCCAGCCATCCATTTTTTGTACCGCTTATCCTGACTAGGGCCGCGGACGTGCTGGAGCCCATCGCAGCTCAAACTTATTCTCTAGCATTTTAGACAAAAGTTAAAACATCAATGACCTCTAGGGGGCATTCAAGGATTGGCCATTGACATAAGTTTAGGTCAAATCAAACTCTACAGAAATAATGGGTGCTAACTTACTGTAATTACTTTATTTTGCAGTTAAATTACTTTAATAAATACTGTTAATGACCTTCTTACTCTAACTTTCTCACTGTCCCGGCTATATGTAACAGTGTTGTCCAGAGTTTGCGTCCGTTTGGTCCGTATCATATTCAAGCATGTGCTAACCCATGCTCAAAGTAATTTAAAAAATAAAAATACAAAATTGACTAAGTGATGGCTCATACATTAAAGACTTCTCAAGTTGGGACATTCCTATAACTCAAGGTACCACTGTACTTGCGTGAAATCTGGTTACCTCCCTCTTAAAAGCAGACCTTCAGTTTGGTCAAATCCTGGTTTTGGCTGCTGTTGGTTCCAAACAATTTCAACTTAACTAAAACTAAGCCACATCACTGCGTTCAGACAGATAAAGCCTGCATCAAACATGACAAGTCCAACCGTACCTTGTTGATCATGTTGAGAGTGCACTCGAAGACGGCGTCAAAGATTTGGGGTATCTCAGTGGTGATGTGTCCCACTAGCTTGTTGACTATAGTCGCCATGGTGCTGAGAACCTCAGGCTCGCGGGCAGCTGGGACGTTGCGTTGATAGTCGATGAGGACTGCGTCTAGCAGCGGGGGAACAAAGTTCTCCCCAACCTGTAAAGGACAAGATGGAGCAGCCCAATGACCAGGGGAAGAAAAGAAGGCAGAAAGAGCTGCTTCAAGCACATCAAGATAATCAATCACCAGAGTCACTTATGTGCAGCAAGCCTCAAAAGGTAAAAAAGGAATCATTTAGACTGACAAATAAAACAAGACTGAAATTTTAAATGCCATTATATCTTCAAAGACAATTATTGTTTTCTGAGGTTTACAATTAGTGATTCAACATAGTCACCAGTGATAGAATTGTTTCCACATTGACACCACAGGTGGCGAGAATGGCAGAATAGGCTGCATCAAGACGCTTTTAACACATTTTAATTGCTACCCACAGAAACCAAAAACAGAAAATCAATATAAGCAAGAAATTTTTTTTTTGTCCATTGTGGTATTTTCAAGTGAAGACTCAAAAAGGAACCTAAAGCAAAATTACTATGTCAATTAGAAAATCTGTTTGGCAGAGGTTCATAAAAGGATTTTGACATACCGTAATTTGTCGTGTATAATGCACATTTCCCCCCCCCCCAAAAAAGTCAAAAGTCTATAGTGCTCATTATGCAGTAGGAGAAAATGAAGACTTTTCCATTTTATAAATGTATGCCACCATCTAGAGGTTATGAAAAAGGTGTAGCTGACACTTTCATTCCAATATGACTGCATATATGTACAATTGTGCTCATAAGTTTACATACCCAGGCAGATTTGTGATTTAAAAAAAAATAAAAAATACACGACTGATGACTGAACAACAACCATCATTAATTTCTTTATGGTTGTTTTGTTTAATGATAATGCTTTTCTGAAATGCTTGACAGTTTAATTTGAATTCCATTAAAATAAAATGTGTTTCGCCTGGTCTTTCTTTAAAACAGATTTTACAAATTATGCCTGGGTAATCAAACATGAGCACAACTGTGTGTTTTCTCATTTACTAAATACTGTAAAAGTAGGGTTGTGAATTTCAAAATAAGTGCAAGTAAATAAAAAGAAAGTATGTGTTCAAATAAAGTGCTTAACTTCAGAATAATTATTTGAAAAAACTAACAAAATACAGATAATACTTCATGTTTTGATCATATGGGTAGAAAAAAATCATACATTGTAAAAATGCATTATACATAGGTTGAAGGGTTTTCCAGAATCTTTAGGTCAACTTTTGGGGTGCGTATTATACAAGGGTTCGCATTATACACGATAAATTACGGTAAGTGCCGCCTCCTTTTCTTTCTGATCAGCACGGCCAGAAGGCTTTGGTGAGTCCGGTGACAAGTCATACGTGTACATTTTCAAACAACAGCTGTGAGAGACCTAACTACTGTCTCTATGGATTTCATGAAAATTTCTCACCATTTGTGGATCGTTAGATCGGCTGACCCAGCCAGAGATCAGTTTCAAGGTCTCTCGTTTCACTGTCCTCATGCTCCTGATCAGAGGCTGCTTGGTCACCATCTCTCCTGCACCACAAAGAGAGCAGCATGTTCAACATATCATACAACAGAATTCAGAAGGAAAATATTTTGGTGCCAGATTTCACCTTTCGGTAACTCCACAGGACTACTGAGCTCCAAGGTGTATGTATGCCTAGAATAATGCGTAGAGTAGAATCTTCAGCCTCCATTACTTAAAGCGGTTGCTATCCTTTTTAATATGAAGAATGGTTGTTTGTTTGTATGTGCCCTGCGATTGGCTGGCAACCAGTTCAGGTTGTACCCCACCTCCTGCCCGATGATAGCTGGGATAGGCTCCAGCACGCCCGCGACCCAAGTGAGGAGAAGCGGCTCAGAAAATGGATGGATGGAAATACATCTTATTTTGTTGTGTAGCTGCTCTTGCCTTGAAGCCAGGGTCGCATCTTGGGAAACAGCAGAGGGCGTAATTATCTTAAGCCCAACAAGCTTTGTCATGAATTGCTATGAAAAATATATTTTGATTAATCCATAAAGGAAAATTCAGGACTGTATCACCGGGACAGAGACCTGTCCTGGATACCTGTGCATATGCTCAACTTTGTGTTTTACTTGGATTGTGTATTTTACCTTAAAAAGGAGTATGGCAGATCCTCATGCTTCGTTGCCTTTGCACACCTGCTTAAATGATATTGTTGAGGTTTCCCCCTCCCCCCACTATCTTTAAACAAGGCAGTTAATTTTTAAAGGAAATCTCTGCCTTGAGGTCAGTCCCTAGAAGTCGCTGAATCTGTTTAAACGTGAGCTAGCTATGGACTAAATATCTGATTACGTATGCACAAATGAGTGCTTAGGTCAGTGTGCCATTTTGTAAAATAAATTACTTTTAAAGATTTAAACCAAGAACATCAATGGTATGACTACTCAATATCCAAGGTGAATTTGGATACTCAAATATCTCCAAACTCCAAACACATAAATGCAATAATGAACACACACCTCCCATACCATTTGTCTGAATGGCAGCAGATATGTTCTCGCTGAGGCACTTGTACACATTGAGCATGTCGAGGTAAATCCGTCCCAGTTGGATGACAAATGGGTGTCCGACGGCCTTACAGGCTCTGACATTGGTCTTTAGGATGCTGCCCAGTTGTTTCACAGTCTCTGGGTCCTTCAAAATGTCCACATTCTGAAGGTGGATGCATCAGGAGAAAGCACAGAGAAATAAGACTAATCTTTATTTAAAATGACCTCAGCAAGCACAACTCATCTCTTCAAAAAGTGATCCACAAAACATGATTTCCTGAGGCCATACATTTAGGTCTTTAAAATGACAATGCAGTGTGAAACACGTAAGTGCATTTGGGTTTACTTGTATCTCATTATCCCACTATTGAAATACCTGCTGGAGACAGTGGAAGTCTAATAAGTATGCGTTACCTTGGTGGCCTGCTGGATGATACTGTCCCACACTTGATTAGGCAGCAACATGTATTTCTCGATAAGATGCTCCTGTACCGCCTGGTCTGTCTGAGCGCTGATCATATAACCTACAGCTTCATAGAATGTGTGAACCTTGGACACAAATGTGATGGGGTGAGCAGATGACTGAAGTGTGACAACTGTCTTTCTGCTTCTGTGAAACAGAAGCACATCTCTGTGCTGACCTGCTGTGGCTGTAGGTCGCAGATGATGGTGTTGATGTTGTTGAGGATCTCATCAATGAAGGGCATCACTTCTCCCACCTGCACCTGGATGAAGTGGCGCCGGCACTTCTGGGCGATCTTGATGAATGTGTCACATGCCATGTCTTGAACGCCATCATGGGTCTCTGATGACAAAGGACCATAGACGGTGATCAGACTAGTAAGTGGAAACACGATACAAACAAAATTATCCGCTTTCCAAATCTCACCGTGCATAAACTCAAAGAGCTTGTTGACCACCGTTTTGAGAAACTTCCAGTGGGCTCTGAGAAAGCGAGGATACTGGCCGACAATGTACATGATGTTTGAGGCTATAATGGCCTTGTTGTCCTTTCCCCTTTTTTGCTCACACAGACCTAGCAGATCCTGGGACAAACACAAGTCACATTTTCAACAATCGTACCAATCTCAACAATCGTACCAATCATAGCTGAAGCAAACTAACTAAAATGTATTTCTTTGCGCATTCTTTGTAAAGTCAGTTTACAATACAGGGTGTCCACAAAAACACTCCCCAATTTCATGACATCCAAACAAAATAAAATACATTGATTACGATGGATAGATACCCCATCAATTACAACCCTAATTCCAATGAAGTTGGGACATTGTGTTAAATAAAAACAGAATACAATGATTTGCAAATCATGTTAAACCTATATTTATTTGAATACACTACAAAGACAAGATATTTAATGTTCAAACAGATCAACCTTATTGTTTTTAGCAAATCATTAACTTAGAATTTTATGGCTGCAACACGTTCCAAAAAAGCTCCAAAACAGGGTCATGTTTACCACTGTGTTACATCACCTATTCTTTTAACAACATGCAATAAACGTTTGGGAACCGAGGACACTAATTGTTGAAGCTTTGTAGGTGGAATTCTTTCCTTTTCTTGCTTGATGTACAGCTTCAGCTGTTCAACAGTCCAGTGTCTCTGTTGTCGTATTTTACGCTTCATAATGCGCCACACATTTTTAATGGAAGACAGGTCTGCACTGCAGGCAGGCCAATCTAGTACCCGCAGTCTTTTACTACGAAGCCACGCTGTTGTAACACGTGCAGAATGTGGTTTGGCATTGTCTTGCTAAAATAAGCAGGGGCATCTATGACAAAGACATTGCTTCGATGGCAGCATATGTTTCTCCAAAACCTGCATGTACCTTTCAGCATTAATGGTGCCTTGACAGATGTGTAAGTTACCCATGCCATTGGCATATACACAGCCCCATACCATCACAGATGCTAGCTTTTGAACTTTGCGTCCATAACAGTCCGGATGGTTCTTTTCCTCTTTGGCCCGGAGGACACAACATCCACAATTTCCAAAAACAATTTGAAATGTGGACTTGTCGGACCACAGAACACTTTTCCACTTTGCATCAGTCCATCTGAGATGAGCTCGGGCCCAGAGAAGCTGGTGGCATTTCTGGGTGTTGTTGATAAATGGCTTTTGCTTTGCATAGTAGAGTTTTAAGTTGCACTTACAGATGTAGAGCCGAACTGTATTTACTGACATTGGTTTTCTGAAGTGTTCCTGAGCCCAAGTGGTGATATCCTTTACACATTGTCAGATTTTGATGCAGTGCCACCTGAGGGATCGAAGGTCACGGGCATTCAATGTTGGTTTTCGGCCTTGCTGGTTATATGCAGTGATTTTTCCAGATTCTCTGAACCTTTTGATGATATTATGGACCATAGATGATGAAATCCCTTGCAATTGTACGTTGAGGAACATTGTCCTTAAACTGTTCAACTATTTTCTCACACACTTGTTCACAAAGAGTTGAATCTCGCCCCATCTTTGCTTGTGAATGACTGAGCAATTCAGGGAAGCTCCTTTTATACCCAATCATGGCACCCACCTGTTCACCTGTGGGATATTCCAAACAGGTGTTTGATGACCATTTCTCAACTTTCTCAGTCTTTTTTGCCACCTGTCCCAGCTTTTTTAGAACGTGTTGCAGCCATAAAATTCCAAGTTCATGATTATTTGCTAAAAACAATAAAGTTTATCAGTATGAACATGAAATATCTTGTCTTTGTAGTGTATTCAATTAAATATAGGTTGAACATGATTTGCAAATCATTGTATTCTGATTTTATTTATGTTTAACACAACATCCCAACTTCATTGGAATTGGGGTTGTATATATATATTTTTTTATATTTTCAGTCTTATAGCCCTGAATATCTTAAAACACTTCATATGGACTCTTTTTCTTTGAGAGATGAACTTAATTGTATGTTTCGACAACTAGCTGCTGATGGTGGTGACAAGCAAGATGGTGCACTGCCACACTGGTATCTATCTCACTGTCAGAACTGATGGAGCACACTGGATAAGACAGATGAGGTGTTCGGCAAGTGGCCGGCAACATCACTGAACCTAATTGCTTCTGACTTCTTTACAAAGCAACCCTGGATGAGATGAAAATTTGTACCACTAAAGGAGTACGCTTGATCACTACAGATATGCTGCAGAGAGTGGACAGCGCTCAACTATTGCATCAATGTTTGCAGCGTCAACAGAGGGGCGCACATTGACTCTCTCTAATAACTACACAAGTTCGAAAGAATATTACAATAAAGTTACATCCATCAGTTTAAAATCAAGAACTGTTTTTGTAGACACTCTGTAAAGCTATTTCACAAAATGTAATTTTTTTGCAACTTTTTAAAATACCTTAATGACTGTGACCAAGAACCTTTTTTCATCCTCTTCGTGCATTGCCCCACTGATGGATCCAATTGCCCAACACAATGTGTTGAGATTCTTCCAGGACCACTCAGTACCATTCACCTGATTGTGAAGCTTCTCTGTCATTATGCGCTCTGTGTCTGCATAGTCCAAGTGAGTCAGGTACACTGCAGAGAAGCAGAGAACATTTATGATGAGCGTTACATTGGAGCACATTCTTGCATAGCTGGTTAATTGGGACAAAATAGGATAGAATGGTACAAATAAGTAAATTACTTTACATCCTGTTCAAAGACTTTTAAACTATCAGAGACAAGTCAGAAGGTTTTTTTTTTTTTTCTTTCTTAAAATTGCAATATGACTTATGAATGAGCTGCAGGACTGTGAGGGCGTGTCCACTGAAGGCGCTGGTGACAGCCCTCCACCCGTCAAACAAATACGCTCCCTCGTAGGCTGTGTGCTCGTGTCTGTAATCAACTACTGGCTGAATAACATGTGCCGCTGTGGTTATGATTAATAAACAGTTAACTTTCCCGTGTCTGTGATGTGGGAACCCACACACAACACCTCCAAGCGAGGTGCTGACGTTTTAAACATCCCCCCCTACGAGGGCCTTAGCTTGCTATTTCGTTAGCTCACGAACATAAACGGTTAACTTTCCCTCCCTGTCTTTGTTGTGTGGATCTATGCGGGGTGCATGGAGCAAGGCTGTGGCGTATTGGGCGGCGCCGCCACCAGTCCACCCCACTACCAGCTAATATATACTAGCCTAGCCGCTAGTAGGAGGCCATTTCACAGTGGAGCCATCCACGGTGGTATAACTCGCCGTCAGCTCGCTGCGTGACCCGGGCACCGGTCACCACAACAGTGACACTAGCCCACATTAACACACAAGACCTCAGGGAAGATGCATTTCTTGCGTTGTAGGCATAGCTTGATGGGTAACTGCAGGAAGGAGTGGTGATGGAAATGGAACAAGGTATTATTACCAAGTAACTCACAATTCCGACAAATAATCATAGATTCCGCTTGTTAGTTATATAGTGGCGTAGGGACAAGTCAAGCTGTTCCCTGGTGACATCAGTGGAACCCTGTTTTAGCCCCGCCCCCTAAAAAAAAAAAATCCACCCATCGGAGCTGGTGAAAAACAGTTAACACTCTCAGTAATTCCATACTAACCTTACCTTCAAACATATTTAATGTACAGTGGAACCTCGATAAAATGGACCCCAATGTAACGGATATCGGATAAAACTGACCGTAGGGACTTAATGTGTACAAAAGTAGTTTCCATTTGTCACTTAAACTGCCGCTGACAAAGTCTGTTCGTTCCAGAATTGGCCGTTGTTGTTTACTGGCGCTGTGGCGCAATGCAGGCAGAGAGTGGGACTGACGTATTTCTGGGTCACAGATATACAAAACAAATAGATCCAATTCCAAAAGATGTGCCTCCCGTGCCTATGTGGCGGGCATGTTGAATGTGGAGCATTGACGTGGCAGCCATGTCATGATGGAGATACAGGGTGATTGAAAAGTAACTCCCTATTTTAAAATACTTATTTATTCATATGTTGTAATATTTTTTTAAAAAAATTTGTGTATGTTCCATGATTGAAAGGAGCAAGTCTATTCTACCAAAAGACTTTGGAAGAACTTGAAGGGCGAATACGAGAAGTTATGTCTTCAATCCCAAAAGAGTTCCTTGTGAAATCAGTTAATGCGGTTCCCAGGCGGCTTGAGAAACTGGTGGCTAATGCTGGGGCCCATATGAATTTTAAATAAAACTCCATGCAATAAACTTTCTTCTTATGTTCATTTCTTCTAAGAACTATAGCTCAGAAATAAATTACAATTACTTAAAAATAGGGAGTTACTTTTCAATCACCCTGTATATTGTACATAGAGTCGCAGTGCAGAAAGTAGACTTTACACCGATTTTATCGGGCTGATCGGTATCTGCCGATACTTAGCATTTTATGCTGATCGGCTTTAATGTCATAATTCGCCGATCTGATCAATGCCTCCGCAAAAGACATTGACTCCACGTTGCTGCATGCACACTATATTTTAATCCAAAAGCTACTTTATTTTTAGCCTTGTCGCGTGTCTTTTGACGAAGTACTATAAATATCTGACGGCCAATGAAGTTATTTAAAGAAAAAAAACAAATAAAAAAACGTCGGTGGTGTGGGACAGACAACACGTCGGAGACAGGACAGACCAGACAAATTTGCACTTTCACGATTGCACGATGTCAGACTACTGCAATAAAATCTTGTATTCCAATTCCTACCGCATCCCGTTTTTTACGCTCATTGGGCTTTTGTCAACTCAAACGCGACCGGATACACTCGTTACCGTGGCGACGACAACAAGAGTGGAGCGAGCAGGCTGTATTATAAGGACGAAATGGGGAAAAACGTGTATTGGTGGTCACCGGTGCTCAGGACAGGAGAGGATGTTCGTTCAAGGCTTGCTTGAGGTATGTTCACGTACTTTTAATACGATACGGCTCGCGAGCAGGCAATAAAATGTTATGTAGCCTAGCAATCTAGTGGTAGCTTGAATGGTTGCACGTAAACATCCCACCGTTCTGTCGAATCCTGCTCTAAGGTTTCGGTGTGGGTGAAGTAATTTAATTACACTAAGTTAGCACCCATTATTTCTGTCATGTAACGTTGGTTTGACCTGACTGATTAGAATACACGATCTGGCTGGAGCAGTGATTTCCAACCTTTATGGAGCCAAAGAACATATTTTACAATTGAAAAATCTCACGGCACACCAACAAACAAAAATGTCACAAAATGTGGATACATTAATTACTGTATTTACTTCCTGCCATCTAATAGAAGACCATTCATTTGTTCTGTCTGTCACTATGCCTCACTGGCATAAATAGAGGAACAAAGATATTGTCCACATTTATTGTAAATATAATTTTTTGAGCAATTAAGTACACAAGTATATACAGTAAATGAACAGGTCATTTAAATAGACACATTCCTCTTGTGATCGGCCCCAAAAATCCTGATCGTGTAAAGCCTAGCAGAAAGGGATATATATTTTATGTGTATTGTACATAGAGTGGCAGTGCAGACAGACAGACACAGAGAGAGCGAGAGAGGCATGGCGGCAGTGTTAACTGAGGAATATAAACAAGCCTCTGGAGTCTAGTCTGCTATTTTTGGTACAGTAAGTTTGGTTGGGGGGGGGGGGGGGGGGGGTCCAATCCGTTCACCTTTGGGACCTAGCGGCTCATGAAAGCCACTCGCCTATGATGAGTACTGCATGTTAACAATGTCACCATGACCAAAGCACGTGGAAGGTGGAAGGTTTGGGTGAAATGTGAAACTTTTAAGCATTTAAGATTTTTTTAAAAATATTTATTTACAATAACTGTACTTGACTGGGCGTTTTAGGCCACAAAGTTTTGGAGTGTACAGTAATACAGGTGCATATTGCCTCAAAAAACAAAACAAAAAAAACAAAATAAACAAAAACAAAAAAACGCTTCAATGTGACAGACAATCGGCTATATCGGACGACGGCCCCACCCCTATTAGTCCGTTTTAAAGAAGTTTCACTGTATCGAAGACTAAAATGACTTTGGTGCGACTTTAAATACAGCAACTGCACAAGACCGTGGTCAAACTGTAACAGTGTTGAACAAACCAGAGCTATTTTTTTTAGTTTATATGTGAGCAGTAAGTATGAACTAAGAATCAGTGATGTTGGTCAAGTTAACAGTTTTTGAAAACAGAAGTGAATTGTGGTAGATGGGAGACCTACCAAGTGTTTCCCTCATGTTCTTGTAGAGGTTTATGGAATCTGTGTCCTTCATGAACTCTCTGACCACTTCCCCCTGGTCGTTCTCCACCACCAGTACTTCCTCTGGTTTGGCCATCCGGCTCACCATCAGCAGACGCACCTGTTGGACAAGGGCGGGAACAAAAAAATAGTCTTATAAATAGCCAATTTTAACATGGATTAATGCATTTCAAAATTTGTTTTGCACAGCGGAAAGTTTGTGTTGAAATGCATCGACCAAAGCAAGTCATCAGATTTGATTCACTCTTATTAGACCAGTCATTACATTTGATCAGAATACAACAATTACAAGCAGACCTTCAAAAAAAAGTTGAAGAGTTGAGTTGGCACACTCCAGGAGCATTCTTTTTTTTTTTTTTTTTTTTCCCATGCCTGTAAAACACAGGAGTTAAGGAAGATCTCCTTTGTTCCACAAAATTAAAGCATTTCCACACCCAGGTGTACAGAGCTGTCGAGTTCCCTTTAATCACTTGACTTTTACCAGTTAGGTCCCAGGTATCAAACTCAAGGACCGGCACGCCACATGTCATGTGGCCAGCTGAAGCAAATAATCTGCATCTATATCAGGTTTCTTGCTGAAATCTGAACCAAAATTACAAATTGCCTTAACTTTTACTTTGTGATAGTTTGAGTGTTTTTTTGTTTCCAGACTCCTTTTAAAATAAAATGAACATACATAAAAAAAAACTATTTGCGCTGACTTGTACTAGTTAGGGCCCAAATGTCAAACTCAAGGACCGGGGGCCAGATCCGGCCTGCCACATCATTTCATGTGGCCAGCTGAAGCAAATCATGTGTACCTACATCAACTTTCTTGCTAAAATCTGAACCAAAATTACAAATTGTCTTAACTTTTACTTTGCGATATTGCGATTTTTTTTTGGTTACCAGACCCATTTTAAAATAAAATGAACATCTGTTAAACCATTTTCACTGACTTCTGATTTCAAAAGTAGTTAATCATCAATATGTTGCGTATATGTAATATGATGAGGCAATTATACATTTACACGATTTCACAATTATACTTGCCCTCTGAGGAAAACCATAACTACAATGTGGCCAAAACAAGAAGGAGTTTGACAACCTTGAGTTAGGGCGTAGCAATACTCAGATGTATGGACAGGGTTAGGTAAACTACGCTGCTCTAACTTGTACAGAAGAATTTTGCACACTCAGTGGAAAAATGCACAGTGCCAAAAGTCAAAATATTTGATAGCTTTCTCCGCCATCGATACTTATATTGAAATGTGTCATCCATCAAAACAACAAGCAATTATAAATTCAACCTAATGCTTCATCACGATACAAATTCAACAATTTGTTTGCCATTAAGTGACCGAAAAGGCTTCTTTGTACTCACGCTGACGTCACTGCGGCTATCCCGTGCGCAGTTTGCCTTTACACTCAAACGCAACCCACGTGCGCCGTTTTGAAAATGTGCTACAGTTCTCCAAGTCGGGGGTGTCGCTACAGCTGGTAATGGCTATGACACCACAGGGTGGAGTTTCCTCTGCATTTTATGGCCATTTCTGGTAGCCGTTTTTACTTTCCTTTCCGGAACAAGGAACAAAACAACAACAATGGCGACCGTGGAAAAGTGCCTACTAGAACAAATGGACCTAGATGAGGAGATGATACGTTTAATTATGCTGCAAAATCGATCAGAAAGGCGGTGGAACCAAGGGGAACCCGTCATCACAGCATACGACTAAAACGGACAAATGACGAGAGATGATGTCCGCGGCATTCTACGCGCAGCAACAATTTTTGCGGTGCGCACGTCAAGTGCCGCGCGGCCCAATGCGTCAGTCACGTGTTGCAATGCGGGCGCTGTTGGCCACGCGGGAGTATAAAGAGGCCTAAAGGGTGCAGCCAACATAGCTGTCATTTTGAAAATAAATTTAGGGATGAAAATGAATTAGTAAATGGTACCTTGGACAGTACGGGTAGGTAGAGCTGCCTGCGTGGCGGCACGTCAAAGTGCTGGTTGCCAGACAGCAACGGTGACGTGGATGTGGAGAAGGGACTCTCTCTGTAGAGCTCGGCCGCCAGGTGGTTCCAATATTCCAGACAAATTTTAAAGATCTCAGTCTCTTCCACTTCTGACACCAGTAGCATGTAGTGGAGTGCCTGAAGCAGAACAGTATGATCAAGTTAGCAGATCAGAAACTTGGTAAATATGTTCGGACCCCAGTAAGTTGTCCCTGACTCTCCTCCTGACCTGCAACTTACCTCCATTAATGTTTCTCTCAGGTTAAGCCGTGTTTCAATGAGCGTCCCATGCTCTTTCAGGAAAGTACAGAGGAACAGACTGAGGTTCTGGATAAAGTTCTGCTCATCATCCTTCCCATTGGCATAGGCCAGCCGGATATTAGTGTTGAGGGGAAGCATCTAAAAAGATATGAATTGGGTTACAATAGCACTTTGTATGAGCCATAAGGAAACACCTGCCTTTGCTGATCAGTCTATCACGAAGGTCACCTGCTTGAGCTGACACATTGTCAGAGTGAAGAGTGTAACAAACTGCTCCTCGTACTGGCTGACGCTTACTCCAGCAATTTCTGTCAAACACTTCAGCGTCACATTGCGAAACATGGGGACGTTCAGGAACTAAAAACAATTAGAAGAGATATTTAGCTGCATAATACCTGCTTGATACTATATTAGCATTCTCTTTCGCTCTGTGCATGCCTACCTTATACACTAATGTGCTGATTAGCTTGGTTTCAAAGATATAGCCCAAAGGAATCCAGTTAAGGAAACGCAAGAGTGTCTCCAGAGTAGCATGGACCAGAGGGGCATTCTGGGAATTTTCCTAATATACAAGATGATAAGATTTAAAAGTGACAGTTTGGAAACAACAGTAACATTGTGGTGAGGGACTGGGATTTAGGTACCATAACAAACTGGCAAAGCTGGAATATCTGGGAGAATTCATTGCACATACTGAAAGAAACAAGGACATATTACAGACCCGATAGTAAGTGTTGTGTTTTAAAGTGCAGCGGTCTACTAACCTATCTTTCAGATGTTTGGCTTTGACCTGGGTCATCTGGCCACTGGAGAAGTCAAAAACCTCCTCGCTAAGCAGTTTGAGAATGATCATGTTGTTCTGACAAAGACTCTCGCTGGTTCGACTTGCTCCGACAATGTCACTGATGAATGTGGGCCAGTGCTTTGGCCACTCTTGCTTCAAGATCTACACACACACACACACACACAAAATCAGACAGCACAATTATTCAAAAATATGATGAAAATTACAGATTAAAGAGTAAATTTGTATCTGCAAAACTGGCCACATCTGTAAATCCTTAAAATAAGAATGTGCCTCTAATAGCTCTTCGAAGGGGTAAAATTTATCTTTACTGGAAAGTTATATCGTGTTTATGTTTGAAAACATTTAAGACTACATTTCAAGTGTAGCCACCTGAGAACAGATGAGTAATCTGGATTTCTTGTCCCTCAAGGCCCAGACCATAATAGCTCATGTGGCAACATAGGCAGCAAGCCATTCTCACTGACATATATGCATAGTCTCTCATGTAGCCAATGAGCTAATCGCTTCAATCTTAAGGTCTAAAATATATTCAGAAGCCAAATTGTAGTCACCATCAGCTCATTCCAAAATACATCTCATGTAAAACACTTTAAAAATGCTTTAAATGTCAACTGCCGCTGGCTTCAAGGATCTCCTAGTGTCAAACTGGTGGCCAGATCTGGCCCGCCACATCATTTTATGTGGCCCGTGAAAGCAAATCAAAATTGCTAATAGTGTTCTAATGTAATAACGTTGAGATATTGCAAGCATTTATGTTACCAATCCCGCTTTGAAAAGAAATGTAGTAGTTAACACATTCACTGCCATTGACGGCTTTTCAGGTCAAATATTCATGTTAACTGGGAAGGCTGGCAGTGAATGAGTTAAAAACATGTTTTTATAGACTTCTGATTTTACAACTAGTTACTCATTAATTTGTCGTGTATATGTAATTATTTGCTGTGATAATTTCTTCGTATGGGTTGACAGTCATAACGGCCCTCCGAGGGAAGTTCTAACTATGATGTGGCCCATGACATAAATTTGTTAAACACCCCTGTCCTAGAGTGAGCAATACTATGATCACTAGGTTTTACACGATCAGGATTTTCACAAGATGGAGCAATGTCTATTTAAATGACTTTACTGTATATACTTGTGTCCTGAGTATCTTCAAAAGTATTCTCTATTCAGGTCATGTAATCTAATTAGGCAGCACGGTGGATGACTGCCTCACAGTTCTGAGGTGGGGGTTCAAATCCCGGCCCAGCCTGTGTGGAGTTTGCATGTTCTCCCCGTGCCTGCGTGGGTTTTCTCCGTGCACTCCGGTTTCCTCCCACATCCCAAAAAAATGCATGGTAGGTTGATTGAGGACTCTATAAATTACTCTTAGGTGTGAATGTGTGCGCGAATGGTTCTTTGTTTATATGTGCCCTGCGATTGGCTGGCGACCGGTTCAGGGTGTACCCCGCATCTCGCCCGAAGATTGCTGGGATATGCTCCAGCACGCCCGCGACCCTAGTAAGGATAAGCGGAACGGAAGATGAATGAATGAATGAATAATCTAATCAGTCATGTCAATCAAACATTACAACATGAGAAATAATGGGTGCCAACTTACTGGAATTAAATTACTTTATTGTAATTAAAATCACTTCACACACACCAAAACTTTAGAGCATGATTTGACAGAACACTGGCATGTTTACGTACAATTGTTAGTGCTAGCACTAGCTTGCTAGCCTACATAACGTTTTGTTACCTGCTTGCGAACTGTATCGTATTAGAAGTATGTGCACATACCTCAATCAATCCTTGAATTAAAGTCCTCTCCCGAGCACCGGTGACCACAAGCACACGTTTTCCCCATTTTGTTCTTATAATACACACGGCGCAATCCATTATTGTCGTCGTCGCCATGGTAAAGAGTGTATCCGGTCACATTTGGGTGGAGAAGATAAAGCCCAGTGATCGTAAAAGACGGGATGTGGTAGTATCAGAATACAAGATTTTATTGCAGTAGTCTGACATTTGCAATTGTGAAAGAACAAATTTGTCTTGTGGTCTGATTGTCACACATTACGTGTTGTCTGTCTCAGGTGTTGTCTGTGCCACATCGGTGACGTTTTTTTTATTTTTATTTTATTTTATTTTTTTTAATACCTTTAGTGGTTGTCAGATATTTACAGTACTACATCAAAAGACACGCGACAAGGTTAAAAATAAATTAGCTTTTGGATTCAAATATACTGCACATGATGGCGATTATGTCTATTTTATACTCATTTAAACGTTCTTCGGATAATAGTTGAGAGAGGTCATCAGGAACGTAATAATTTAACCGGAGGCTTGATTCAACATTTGACACAGTAAAATAATGACAATACGTTTTGAGAATTTATTGAAAAAGTGTGTGTCAGTTTTCTTTTCAAAATTAGCCTTTTGAAAAATATCAAAATAAAGAGTGGGACAGCCCATCATAGGATCCACAGATGCACAACTGAGGATTTGATCTAAATGATTATTACCAGTTGATTATTAAACCCCAAAAAGTTTAAAACTGATGGTTTGGACTATTTTATAGTATTTTTGTTGCCCTGCATTGTGCTGTAGTGCATTTTATACTTAACTCATCTTTGAATGGTCCTTAAGTGCATAAAGATCAAAGACTTGCAAACTAACCTATTTATGTTTTTACACTGTGGTTCCTCCATTTATAGAAGATGGTGCTGCTATTCTAAAGATTTCAATCAATAATTAAAAGTGTGTGGAGTCGTCACAGCAGTTGTAAAAGTGAACGACTTAATAGACGATACGGACAAGACATTGGGCGGCCCTCTTTATGGATTATTTAAGCATTTTAGTGGCTCATAGAATACTGAAACTAAGGCTTCACCATTCTAGACTGATTTCATAAGATATTGTCATTGACATCTTTTGCTCCCCCTTTTGATACTACACACCATTATAGTTTGTCCCCATAGCTATACACTTTCATTATCACATCATTATGAGTGGAAATATTTTTTAAAACATACCTGAACAAGAATCATGTTCAGCTTTCCAATGTACACCTTTTCCTTCTAAAAAGTTCAAACATAAACACATGAGCAGTTTGTTTGTTTAGTGGCAATATTGTGTCTCTAGTACTTTGTTAACCGGCACTCTTCAAGGATGCGAGTGACGCTAAGATGACTGAAACACAGTTGGTGTAAATAATCGCAATATCACTTTAAGAAAAAAATTTACACACACACAATATAACAAAAGTTTGACAAAACATTACATTGTCAACTTTCAGGATTACAATACTAAATGCAAAGTTAACTGTAAATGATAAACTTCTCAATTGGCTTACCTGGTTTAACAAACTAAATTAAAACATTCTAATCCCACTTTTTAAATATCACATAACGTGTAGTATCTAACAGTTACATACCTCCACATTTGCTGCATCAGATGACGTCTTAATAATGAGGCCGACAACATACTTTTTTATCCCTAGAAAATACAGAAGGTACAAACGTTGAGGAACACAACTTATTGCAATAAAATCTGAAAACATTTACATATCCTGACATGAAAGTCACCTGTAACGAACTACCTGAAGCTGCCATTCTTCCAGGATCTCTATAGGTCGATATAAATGATGCTTCTCCATTTACAAATTGCCAACCAGTTGTGCTAACAATGATGTGGGTTTTGGATTGCCACTGAACTTGTATAAGGTGAAGACCTTGTTTAATAGAAGTTACATTTCACCAGACAATCAATGTTGTCACTGTGAGCAGAGCATGGTTAAACTGTTTTCAACCGCCTCTCATTGCTTTTTCCAGTCTGCAGGAACATTGAATATATATATTAATGTGGCTGGCCAGGCTGGGTGAAGCAAGTGGAACTTAAAAAAAATAAAATAAAAAAAATAAAAAAGACAGTTCTCTAACACAAGGGGTAAAAGACATACATGGTGGTTGCCAGTCACGGTTTGTAACAAACAAAAAGGATGCATCAATGGTCAAAAGTAAAGAAGTTTCATGGTCAAAAAAACATTTTGGTGCAAAATGTGCTTGCAGTATCAACTGATTTTCACGAAAAATAAAAAAGGTGTTAAAGAAAAATTATTTCATTAATCTATTTGAAGACTTATTTCACTTTTAGGAGGTATGTACAGTAGGTGCTAGAAATCATCTTTTTTTAAAAATATAAAATACAAACAAAGAATTAGGGGCAGCGATTAAGATTTTTTTGCAGAAACCTCTGCAGGTGTGGGCAGTCCTTTTATTTTGTATATTTTAAGGTTGTTGGTGTGGTAGCTTCAAGTGATAGGTTACAAATAGACAAATTCACCACAGCTCTGCTCCTGTTATGATGAATAGACAATACTTATCGTAGGTCTTATTGGCAAGCCCTACTGCGGTAAGATGAATTTACTTCAATAAAAATACACTACAGGGAGATAAGGTAAATGGTTTCATTTTAACGTTCCTGGTATTCTTTCTAATCTTTAAATCTGTCCTGAAGATACCAAAATTTTGCATCGCCAAGCCTGACAAGTTGAAATCCCGAGTCGACCTTGGTTAGTGGTGCAATACAAATTAACTAGCCGGTTTTGCACAGTGTAGTACTGGCCCGACTTAGCTCAAATGTTTCCCAATTCAAAACAGACCTAAAGGCAAACTGGAAAGTCCATTGAGCAGTTAGAACGTGACACTTAAAAAAAAAAAATAAAAAATAAAAAAAATAATTAAAAAAAAGGACGACAAGGGTCTCCAGTATTTCACGTAAAGAAATTTTATTGTGAAAGAGAAAGAAGCACTGCAGCAAAGTGGATACTGGAGTACAATACTGCATCCAGCGCTACAGCACTACAACAGCATAAGATAAGTGGCCATGCATCTTTAAATGTGACAATGACAAATCTGCTAGACCAATGAGCAACCAGCAGTGGTATCACCCATATGGTATCAATTCAACATGCTTTGAACCACCGAGTAGGTATACAGCGAACCCCCACATACACCTATTCAGAGGGTTCTTTTTCCTTTTTTTTCTGGCGGAACCAACCCCAAAAACACTTACTGGCAGTTAATCCCCGCTTATTCAAGATTTTTGGGGGTTTCAAAATAATTTCCCCAATGCAACTTTAATGGCCATCAATTATCCACGTTCAGGGTCAGGCCCGGTCCCCATCTCTGGCAAATAGCGGGGGTCCACTGTATTCAAGGTTTTTAAGATGGTTTTTGAGGATCACAGACAGTGTATAACAAAAATGTACCTTCACATTGATTCCTGGGAAGAATTTTCCATCTTGTTTTGATAACTGTTTCCAAGATCTGAAGGGCATAGTACTGTAATAAGCAAAGATAGACATATTAAGAAACTGAACATGGCCATTTTGTGCAAAGTGTGGGAAAACATGAATAAAATGGAAAAGCCTGTAATAAGTTATTTCTAGCTAAAATTTAACAGAACCATCTTGAAATGTAGATTTTCTAGCATGCTTAGATTTAAGTTATTTTTCTGTGTGCAGTAAAATTAAGAGTGTTGTAGAAGTCCTTTTTCAGCATCATGACAGACCAGGCAGAAACATTTACCAATATCTATGCATTGCAAGGGTGATTCTAATGGGCTAGAGCAGTCGTTCTCAAACATTTTACACCAAGTATCACTTTTTAAAAATACTGAGCGCTCCAAGTACCACTATTAGGAGAAACAAAATACAGTAGTGGTCGAAATGCTCATGAAAATAACATTATTGCATGTCAATGCAACATTATGCCGTTTGACACTCCACCTAAATATAGAAGAATTGTCCCAAAAAGTTAAATACAACTGAACTGTACTTGAGCAGAGATTATTTCACATACCACGAGAGTGAGCCCACATAGCACTAGTGGTATTAGTACCACACTTTGAGAATCACTGGGCTAGAGGTTACACCAAGACCTACACTAAATGTGTTTTCATCCTAAAGTGAACAAAGGCTGGCCACTCAGGGTTGCGCACTACACATGGTTTGGAACTGGAACTGGTTCCAGTACGTAGGATCAAAACTGACAGAGAAAAAGCTTTCAACTTGTGCTTGTGAGGTAAAGTGCATTTTGCAGAGCAGAGTTCCGATGCAAGATAGCGTTTGACTTTAAAATTAGTGTGAACGGCTTTCATTTCACCATAATACAGCATGAGTGCCAATGCATGATACGCACAATTAATCCAAAACCCTAAAATGTGAGCTTTAACGAACTAAACCTCAAACATTTTTGTATTATTCAAATCATTATAGTAAGCCAAAAATACGACTTGACTCAAATCAAGAAGCACTTCATAAAATCAAAGCTATTCTTGTGAATGATGATAAAGTCCAACTTTTAAAGTACATTTTTTTAAAAAGTAATCACGATTTTCTTTTTAAACATCATTCTTGTAGCGGCTTGAATAGAAATTTCTGAAAAGTTCCATGCTTGCTTTTAAATTATGTCATATCATTAGACATCATGTCTTATAGTCATTGTGCCCATTTACAGAAATGACGTATTCCCTCTTAAACATGGGAATGTGTTATGGTCTCTCTGGTTATGTGAATACAACAGTCAAGCATGTTGCATTAAAGTTTTCAATGTTTTGTACCTGACTGCAGCATTTGCATATGTCAAGTAAGAACTTGTACAGTGAGTGAATGTACTAAGTCAGATCCAAATGGTAATTATTATTATTAACCATCAAAAGTTTTTTTGTTTTTCCTTGAAAACAAGAACCTAAAGTTGTCAAGTGCTTTTTTTCATGCAGTGACGGTTAATTTTAGTAATCAGTAAGCATGAAACTGAATTAGCCTTTCAAGCCACTGGAAACAATAACCCAAATTCAACCAAACACAACTTAATTTTGTTTTGTTCATGGGAGTCCATTTAAAAAAAAAAAACGACAAACAATATCGAGTGAGTCTACAATAACTGACAATTATTTTTCAAATGATTTAAAATCTGACAATTGTAAAATTGGTTACAAAATAAAAATTCTATGACGTCAAAATAAATTTTATGCAAACAGCATGGGTCTTGCATACAAAACAAAAGTAGACTGTGATAATGCTGTAATATATTTTTTAAGAACAGTGGACATTAAACAAATACACACACACACACACACACCTGTTCAAATGCCAGGTTAATACAAACTAAAAAAAATTAAAAGACCAAGTAAATCATTTAAAAACTTATTCCATCATTAATGTGACCTATAATCTTTACAACTCAATTAAACAAGAAACAAAAGTAAAAATAGAACAGTTAACTGAGATTATGTGGTTGCACAAGTGTGCAAACCCTCTAATATGAAATAATCTAATAAAATGTGACAATCACAAGTCATTCAAAATCATGCTAAATGGATGTCAGCAAACCCCTGCCATTGTTTAAAATGCTTGTGATTAATCCCAAATGAAGTTATTTTTCTGATATTTTTTTAGTTATATCTTACAGCAAAAGCCATGCTCCGCAGAGAGCTTCCAGACCAGAGAGATCTCGTTGTTCAACGGGATCAGTCAGGAGAAGGGTACAAAATAATTTCCAAGGCATTAAATATACAATGGAACACAGTGAAGGCAGACATCACCAAGTGGAGAAAATATGGTACAACAGTGGGGAGAAGAAAAGAAAAAAAGAAGAAAAATAAAAATAAAAATAAAAAAATCAGAGAGGATGCCAAGAGGCCGACAGCAACATTCAAAGAGCTGCAGGAATTGCTGGCAAATACTGGCTGTTTAGTAGATGTGACAACAATCTCCTATGTAGGATGGAATGATGGAAGATTGATCTTACAAACATCAAAGCCAAGCTACATTTGGAAAATACAGACTTCAAATCTCCCAAACGCACATGGGAAAATCTGTTATGGTCCGATAAGACCATGGTTTAAATTTTTGGCCAGAATTCCAAAAGTCATCTTTGGCGCAAACAACACTGCTCCTCACCAAAAGAACACCATACCTACAATGAAGTGGTTGCAGCATTGTGCTTCGGGGCTGTTTTTTTTCAGCTTGAACTATGGCCTTAGTCAAGGTGGGAGGATTCATGAACAGTTCCAAATCCCAGTCAGTGTAACCACAAAACCTTCAGCATGACAGTGACCCAAAACACACCAAATAAACAAAAGAACAGCTTCACCAGAAGATTAAAGTCGTAGAATGTCCAAGACAGAGTCCATACTTGAATCCGATCGGCCATCCATAAGGTGTGGGTTGTTCACAGGAGATGCCCATGCAATCTGACACATTTGGAATGTTTTTGCAAGGAAGAGTTAGCAAATATTGCCACTGGAGTTGATGTTCGCCCCATGCTTGCACAGGTTTTGTCTGGGTACTCCAGCTTCCATATGGTGAATGGGTGTCTATGTACCCTACAATTGGCTGGTGCCCATTCCAGGATGTACCCCACCAACAATACAGTGGAAGATCCAAATAACAAGGTCCTTAAAGTGGTTAGGAAGTGATTTCAGACACAGCCAAAACGGAAAACTTGATGATGACCATACAACATATTTTTTTGTCACGGTAGTAGCGGAAGAATACTAGTACGCTCTTGTCAGTCCTGCCTGGTTAGTACAATACATCGATAATAAAAGTATGGAATGAACTCCGCCGAGTCTTGCCCTGTATATTTTGTGAAGATATTCACCATCCTATTTACATTGACTTACAGTGGGGCAAAAAAGTATTTAGTCAGCCACCAATAGTGCAAGTTCTCATACTTAAAAAGGTGAGAGAGGCCTGTAATCATAGGTATAACTCACCTATGAGAGACAAAATTAGGGGTGGGGAATAAAATAAATTCCTGAAAATCACATTGTCTGATTTTTGAAGAATTTGGAAATTTTGGTGGAAAATCAGTATTTGGTCATTAACAAAAGTTCATCTCAATACTTTGTTATATACCCTTTGCAATGACAGATGTCAAACATTTTCTGTAAGTCTTCACAAGGTTTTCACACACTGTTGCTGGTATTTTGGCCCATTCCTTCATGCAGATCTCCTCTAGAGCAGTGATGTTTTGGGGCTGTCGCTGGGCAATAGACTTTCAACTCACTCCAAAGATTTTCTATGGCGTGTAGATCTGGTGACTGGCTAAGCCACCCCAGGACCTTGAAATGCTCTTACGAAGCCACTCCTTCGTTCCCCGGGGGATGTCTTTGGGATCATTGTCATGCTGAAAGACCCAGCCACGTTTCATCTTCAATGCCCTTGCTGATGGAAGGAGGTTTTCACTCAAAATCTCACGATACATGGCTCCATTCATTCTTTCCTTTACACGGATCAGTCGTCCTGGTCCCTTTACAGAAAATCAACCCCAAAGCATGATGTTTACATCCCCATGCTTCACAGTAGGTATGATGTTCTTTGGATGGAACTCAGCATTCTTTCTTCTCCAAACACGACAAGTTGAGTTTTTACCCCCAAAAAAATTATATTTTGGTTTCATCTGACATTCTCCCAATGCTCTTCTGGATCATCCAAATGCGCTCTAGCAAACTTCAGACGGGCCTGGACATGTACTGGCTTAAGCAGGGGGACATGTCTGGCACTGCAGGATTTGAGTCCCTGGCGGCGTAGTGTGTTACTGATGGTAGCCTTTGTTACTTTGGTCCCAGCTCTCTGCAGGTCATTCACTAGGTCCTCCTCGTGTGGTTCTGGGATTTTTGCTGACTGTTTTTGTGATCATTTTGACCCCACGGGGTGAGATCTTGCATGGAGCCCCAGATCGAGGGAGATTATCAGTGGTCTTGTATGTCTTCCATTTTCTCATAATTGCTCCCACAGTTGAATTCTTCACACCAAGCTGCTTACCTATTGTAGATTCAGTCTTCCAAGCCTGGTGCAGGTCTACAATTTAGTTTATGGTGTCCTTTGACAGCTCTTTGGTCTTGTGCATAGTGGAGTTTGGAGTGTGACTGTTTGAAGTTGTCGACAGGTGTCTTTCATACTGATGAGTTCAAACATGTGCCATTAATACATTTAACAAGTGGAGGACAGAGGAGACTCTTAAAGAAGTTACAGGTCTGTGAGAGCCAGAAATCTTGCTTGTTTGTAGGTGAGCAAATACTTATTTTCCACCATAATTTGCTAATATATATACTATATATATATAATAATATATATACTATATATATATAATAATATATATACTATATAATATATATACTATATATATATATATATAATATATATATTATATACAATATATATATATATATTATATATAATGTATATATTATATTATATATATATATATATAATATATAAAATATATATAATATATATATATATTATTTTTTTTATATATTTATATATATATATATATATATATATATATTAATATATATATATATATATATATATATATATTAATATATATTTATATATATATATAATATATATATATATATATTTATTTATTATTATTTTTTTAAATCAGTCAATGTAACTATGGATTTTTTTCCCCCCATTTTGTCTCTCATATGTGAGGTATACCTATGATGAAAACTACAGGCCTCTCATCTTTTTAAGCGGGTGAACTTGCACAATTGGTGGCTGACTAAATACTTTTTTGCCCCACTGTATGCGCCACCTGTCTGTCACACATTTTGAGAAGGACAATGAATATACAAAATTTATTGTTTTTACGTTTTAATTCTCAACTGTCTACTTACAGTATTTTTACACATGACAGAATGTGAAAAAGCATAATGTATGGAGTAGACTGCCTTCTCTCTCCCATTCCACTTTTGAAAATACAACAAAATGAATAGTTTTATTATACATCAAATCACTCTACTTACACTTGAATGAGTTTGACACTATTTGATTTATGTACATTTCCACTGTTCCCCTGGGGAAAATGTTTTGACCTTTCAATTAATCATAAGCCCAGTGTATCGGAGCAGATTGTGTTCGAATTCATGCTTCCACTGTACAGTACACAGTTTTTTCACCAATTTGATCTCTGGTGGCACACACCTAATTTTCCCAAAATTAAAGTATCGCTGAACACGGCTTACTTTGGTGTTCATGTTCTGTGAGAATTCCAGGATGGTGTCCACTCTTGTCCAGGCATCTGGGTGCTCTTTGAGATGCGTCAACACTTCTTGTGCCATTCTTTGCTGCAATTGAATTAATTAGTCACGACACTATAGAATCACATCAATTTACAAGAAATTGGGATACAACTTGTTCAACAAGTGTAGATATTACAACTGGAAATTGTGTAAAATATGTCATGGGAATTATCGAACATGTCATTTGAAATGTAATTTACCTGTGGTCCCACCCCATGATATAGACAGTTCACCACATTATCCAGCAGGTTGATGTCCAGTTTCTGGTTGAAGTCCAGCAGCTGCTGTGCTGCATGGTCTGCTAACATTGTCATAATTGCTGGCATAGAGCTCTGAAACAACGACAGGAAAGGAGAGGAGGGGTCATGGAAGCACAAAACTCATTCAACAGGCAAAGTCATGTGTACCATGTGTTTTGAAACCATTCCAAACAGCTGACAATGAAACAACCACATCCCTTCAACTCACCAACTGTCAACAACCAGGTAACATATCTGAAACCAATAATATTTCTTCAAATTGTCAGATTAAAAAAAAAAAAAAAAGCTCTGCAAGGAGAGACACTATGGCAGGAAACACCAACATTGCACATAGTTTCAGCAGTAAAAGTCAGCCATGTCACTAACAACTGTTTATAATTACACTCATTTCAAACATACAAAAACGATTCTTAATAGTTGTCATACATTCAATTTGATTGATAAGTAGTTAACCAAACCACGTCAGATTCACAAGTCGACGTCACTTTGTTTACAACTTGAAGAAACCAAGCTGACTCAGCCAAAGTCCAACCCCCCCCCCCCCAAAAAAAATACAAAAAACAAGTGAGCAATTAACGATTGTGTTGACAATGGCGAGCAGCAATTGTAGCCATGTCAGCATTCATTCTGCACAACTTCACACGCAGCAAGTAAAACATTAAATCGTCCGCAGGCTCAATTTTGTGAAGATGTAGAGTGTCTTAACAGTTCCCATGAGGTCCAGCAATGGCGTGGTACAACCCCTCCCACCACAGCTACACAGAACACTCATGTCTGCTGAGTGTAACGTGAAAAGAGTTTCGTTGCTTTCGGTTGCCGTTACGTCCAAATCCACATTTTGTGCTTTTAAGATGGTAGGCTGTGTACGCGGGGCACGTGACGAAGAAGAAAGCTAAGAGAGCGGCGAGCAAGTGAGTGCCTAGCAACACCAACTTGACATCCGCTTGCCGTCGCGTCCTCGAGTGATGCTAGCGAGGTGGGAGAGGCGTGGATAGAAATCACACAGCGTTGCTTTCAAACAAACACGCATGATTTCCACCTTCACTAGCTAGTGCGTGCTAGTCCCGCTCGTGGCTATTTAATGCCGCCAAGTATATTATCAATGTCCTGTAAGAGCCGTTTCGTGAGCACAATGAAAAGCTATGCAAACATGACTAAACAATACAATATCCGCTAGTTATGCCCTGCACGCGTAGAATAATACATCCAGCCTAACAGCAACTCGGCAGTTTTGCACTTCACTCCAGTTTACGTACCTATATTCCGAGGCTCTGATTGAAAAGTGTGGCGTTAGCCAAACAACGTACAAGATACAGTGAGCACTTGAGAATCACAGTTGATAAGAAAAGGTTTCCTATTTCTGCAGCGTTGACTATCTCCAGCTCAAACAGCGAGGGATGTCTGACTGGTAACAACCACTGGTGTGGATTCCAAAACTACTATCAAGGCAAAGCCAGTAAGCTGTCACTCCAAGACATTTTACCAAACAAAGCGAACCTTGAGTCACAAACCTAATAAAGTCTTTACTCTTAATAAATTTCCAGCGGGCGGTATGGAGGTCGTGTGCCTGCGCCTCCTTTCCTCTCTCAAGCAACTAACTCGCAACCGGTTGAAACCGGTTCAGACTGGGAGATTCCATCTCGGTTTAGTTTTCAGCCGATGGCGCCGCGTAAAGTTTGGACTTGAGTTCCGCCCATCGCGCGTGATGATTGGCTGCAGCTTTGGCGGAGAAATCCTGGCTCCGCTCCCATTGCACGGTGAACCTGTCAATCAATTTCAATTGGCTCAAGCGCCCACGCGACCGCTCCGCCAGGAGAGAAAAAGAGGGCAGACTCCTATGTAGAATGGATTTCTTCACGAGTCCCTGTCCGAATATCATAGTTTAAATACATCCCTCCTTGATGTTATCAAGGCTTAAAATACAAAACGCTCATTTGCGTGGGTTCTTATCCATATCACATACGCGATGAGCAGTAAAAAGTGACTCCGTTGAATATATCTATCCACTTAAGACTCGCTATTTCAGTTATTTTCAAATATAACATCATGAAAGAGCAGTGTGTGCCTCCGTCAGGTACACTGCCGGTTTGTATGATGAGATCTACTGCAAGTACCATTCATGTGCCTGTTGCTTGTAAGCTGGTAATTTTCCACCAGCCACGAGTGGGAGTGGTTACACGATCACGAACGCACGAGGTTACAAAAAAAAAAAAAAAAAAAAAAAACGACCTGGAGGAGAATTTGCTGCCAGAATATGCAACCGTAGTAACTGACAGGTGGACTTTACGTACAAATATCGTCAGTCGCAGCATAAATAGATCATGAAGTGGAACATTGCGGGATTAGCCCGTTCCGAGCCATACTGGGGCCATTGCTGTCAGCGAGGATGCAAACATGACAGCGCACCCCCCCCCCCCCTAACCCCCACCAACCCTCTGTGGTCACGTGGTCCAGCGCGCTACTTGATGGAAAAATACTGGATTTAGTGTTGAGTGGGGAGACAGTACACAACCTAGTACAAAGTCATTGACAGAGGATTTTTCAAAGGGCGTCTCGGACTTCACCCAGCAACAACGCCAACCACAATCGACGCATGTTGTCGTTGTTTTTGTTTTGTTTTGTTTTGAATCGCTTCTTTTGAAGTTTGCAAGTAAAATGGTATTTTTTTTTTTTTTTTATAAAGTCACACATATTTTTATTTATGCTGTGGCAATATTCACATGCACAATCTACACCAAAAAAAAAATACAATGCAACATGCACTGACATTCATTCAGTGGCAACGTGGTTGTCATTGTGCAAACAATTGTGAAAAGGCATCGTCAAGCATATATGCTTGCAGGTGCAGTGCTGCAGGCTTCTCTAATGCCGAAATTACGATTAGGTGCACCCTAATGGAGTGTCAAACTCCTTGCAGTGCAGGGGCCACATACAGACAAATTTGATGTCAGCTGGATGAGCTTTGTTTTCATGCAAACCAAGCCAAGTACTATGAGGAAAATCTTTACATTTCATGAACTTTCCTTTAAAAAAAAAAAAACATGAGGAACAACCTTTCTTAACAAACGTGCAATTTGCTCCAGTCTTCAGTTTATCATCTATGCATAATAACTGGTCACAGCAATTGATTATAAAGGCACAAAACGATCTGGAACTGGAAAATATATAGCATTTTGATATTAAATCAATTCCTGGAAATTTATTTTCACTTTATTATGTTCATAATATCTCTCAAAACAAACTGACCGTGAAAACTAAGTGAACATTAATTTTAAATGTAGAGTTTTAAGAAAAAAAGTGATGGCATGCCCTGCACAGTTTTACCAAGCTGTTGGCCTACATCAGAATCTTTGCAATTAACAATATTTCATAGCATATCTGTTACTATTAACCAAATTTAAGTTTGTCGTTCATGCTGTCACATTGTTTGAACCCCCTACACCGTCATTCAAATAAATTGTACACATTTAGGTTAAAAAAAAATCATTCATTCCATTCACAATGCGCCCAACTAATTGTTGTGACTGTGATTTCTTCAGTATGAGATACTTTATCAAATCAGTGCATGTGAATGATAACAAAGCGCTGTTTTTGTAAATCCATTCTGCAAGTAATTTGGATTTAAAAAAAAAAATAATAAATAATAAATAAATAAAAAGTCCAGCTGCCTTCTGACGTTGTTTCTGTTTACAAATTGTGCTCCCCTGAAAGCAAACGGGCTGGAATGTATTGTTAGACATGTGCGAAGTTCGGAGGAGAGCGAGGTCGGTGAAGGCTGGTTAAATCTTGTTTTGTCTGGTTGAAGCGTGACACTTCATTTACATATAATATTACGACACACTATGGGTGGACCTCCATGCGGGGATCAGTTCAACACTCATTTACAAAAAGATGTCGCGTCGTCATCTAAAACAACGGGTTGAATGGATGGGTTAAATAGTTTTTTATATTATTATTATTTTTGTTATTCATCTTTAGTCAGTTCATCTGTGCTCATATGCATTCGTCTCTATCTGCAGCTATGGTACAGGAAATGAAAATGATCCTGATAGTAGTAGCTGGTCATGCTGCGTCTCCAGTCCACGCGTTCAGAAAGGACAAGTTGAAAAATATCAACAAAAAGCAGCGCCATCTTCTGCTGGTTCGGCGTCTGACTCGCTGACGTTGCTTTCAAATGTGATTCTCGATCCTCCTCTGCTGGACAAGAAAAAGAGTAGCGCCGTCTATAGAAACGCAATACAGTTTCTCACATAGAATGACGTGCCTATGATCAATATACTAAATTAGTTTTGAATCTGATACAGTTTTAATTTTTTTTTATTATTCATTACTTAATTTCCTTATCGTAGTTATTTTTTTTCTAACGTTAATTGAATACGCTTTGCTGTATAGTCTTTGTCATATTTCTCATGTAATAATTTATAATGTATCTTGGAAATTTCCTTCTGGGTCTAATAAAGGTTGTGTTATCTTATGTAATGTTTTAAAATAATAACTAAATAATAGGCAGCGTGGTGAACTCCTGGTTAGCACCCCTGCCTCACAGTTCGAAGGTTCAGCGTTCGAATCCCGGCGATCCGACATTCCAGAAAAAAAACATGTCGCGATGGTTCATTGAATATTCTATTTTTTCTGTATGTGTGAATCGTTATTTGTCTATGTGCCCTGCTATTGTATACCAATCAGTCCAAGGTGTACTGGACTGATTGCAAGTTAAATAAATTTGGATAGGCTCCAGCTCACCCACTTGAAGTCCCTAGAAAAGGAAAATAAATGTATTCTAAATTTGACACACCACAGAGAAGGGTGTTGTGAAAAACCCTGCTAAATTTGATTAATTACAAAAAAATAAAATAAACAATATATAAGATGAGGCTTCAAAATCACCCAAAAACCTAACCTTTCTGTCTGCTCTGCATCTTTCCTATGCCTACATATAGCCACATGTTTAAGTACTCTTACTGGATTTTATGGTTACATTATATACGGTTTATCATAATATTTTAGTAGCCTATCAGTAGTTTAGTTTCAGGGAGTACCTCACCACAATATTGCTTGTGATCAGTAGCTCCTGAATAGAATTTGAAGAATGCCTGCATGTGTCTCAACTTTTTGGACATGGGCAAGGGCGTGTGTGTCATTTACAAAAACAACTTAATAAATCAAGTGCTCTGAGTCTTCAACTTCAAAACAGAAGTTATTTAGTTTGGCTCAAGTCTTCTGGAATATGCTAACATTTTTCATTTCCCTGAAATTTGACATGTGCTTGCTGCATTCTTTATTATGCAACCTTCGACCACAACCTTGCAATAAGATCCAGTCCTAGATTCAGACTTTAAAAAATGTGGTCAACTGTAATAAACAAACGTGCAAAACATCAACAAAAGATGACTTTGCACAACCATTTACATCATTTTTTCCCATTTTGTTTGTATTTTGCAAATGCCCATAAATAAACATTCTATTTCCATGTTAAAATTAATCAATCAGCAGCACCTCTACTTTGAGCTGCTCCTCGATGACCGAGCTTCTCACCTTATCTCTAAGGGAGGGCGAAACTCATTTTGGACGCTTGTATCCTGGATCTTGTTCTTTCGGGCATGACGCACAGCTTGTGACCACAGGTGATGGTAGCAACATCGATCAACCGATAAATTTAGAGCTTCGCCTTTCTGCTTAGCTCCTTCACCACAACCGACCGATACAAAGTCCGCATCACTGCAGACGCTGCACCGATCTGCCTGTCGATCTCCCGTTCCATTCTTCCCTCACTCGTGAACAAGACCCCAAGATACTTGAACTCCTCCACTTGGGGCAGGATCTCATCCCCGACCTGAAGAGGGCACCCCACTCTGATCCGACCATGGTGTCAGATTTCATCTCAACCGCTTCAAACTTGGCTGCGAACCTCTCCAGTAAGAGTTGGAGATCACGGCTTGATGAAGCCAACAGAACCACATCATCTGCAAAAAGCAGGGATGCAATACTGAGGGTACCAAACCGGACCCCCTCTATCCCTCGGCTATGCCTAGAAATTCTGTCCATAAAGGTTATGAACAGAATCGGTAACAAAGGGCAGCCTTGGCGGAGTCCAACCCTCATCAGAAACAAATCCGACTTACTGCCGACAATGCGGACCAAACTCTGACACCAGTCGTACAGGGACCAAACAGCTCGTATCAGGGGTTCCGGTACCCCATACTCCTGAAGCACCCCCCACAAGACTCCCAGAGTGACACGGTTGAACGCCTTCTTCAAGTCCACAAAACATGTAGACTGGTTGGGGGAACTCTCATGCACACTCAAGTACCCTGCCAAGGATGTAGAGCCGGTCCACTGTTCCACAGCCAGGACGAAAACCACACTGCTCCTCCTGAATCTGAGATTCGACTTCCCGATGGACCCTCCTCTCCAGGACCCCTAAATAGACCTTACCAGGGAGTGTCCCCCGCCTCCCCCAGAACGTGAGCAAAGTTCTGTCGGAGGTGGGAGTTGAAAAACCTTCTGACAGACGTTCCCAGCAAACCCTCACAATTCGTTTGGGCCTGCTAGGTCACATAAGCATCTTCCCCCACCATGGGAGCCAACACACCACCAGGTGGTGAGCCGTTGACAGCTCCGCCCCTCTCTTCACCGGGGTGTCGAAGACATGTGGCCATAAGTCGGAGGACACGACCACAACGTCGATCATCGAACTGCGGCCTAGGGTGTCCTGGTGCCAAGTGCACATATGTACACACTTATGCCAGAACATGGTGTTCGTTATGGACAATCCGTGATCAGCGCAGAAGTCCAATAACACAACACCACTCGGGTTCTGATCGGAGGGGGCGGGGTGGGGGGGGGGGGTGTAGTTCCTCCCAATCACCCCTTCCAGGTCTCACTGTCATTGCCCACGTGAGCATTGAAGTCCCCCAGCAGAACGATGGAGTCCCCAGCGGGAGCGCTCTCCAACACCCACTCCAAGGACTCCAAAAAGGGTGGGTACTCTGAACTGCTGTTTGGTGCATAGGGACAAACAACAGTCAGGACCCGTCCCCGCACTTGTAGGCGGAGGGAGGCTACCCTATCGTCCACCTGGGTGAACCCGAATATGCAGGCGCCGAGTATACCCACACCTGCTCGGCGCCTCTCATCATGGGCAACTCCAGAGTGGAAGAGAGTCCAACCCCTCTTGAGAGGACTGGTACCAGAGCCCAAGCTGTGTGTGGAGGTGAGGCCGACTATAGCTAGTTGGAACTTCTCAACCTGACACATCAGCTCGGGCTCCTTCCTTGCCAGAGAGGTTCCACGTCCCTAGAGCCAGCTTCTGTAGCCGGGGATCGGATCGCCAAGGTTCCCGCCTTCGACCCCCGCCCAGCTCACACTGCACCCGACCCCCATGGCCCCTATGGTGGTGAGACCATGGGAAGGGGAACCCACGTTACCCTTTCGGGCTGTGCCCTACTGGGCTCCATGGATGCAGTCCCGGCCACCAGGCACTCACATATAATATAATATAATATAATATAATATAATATAATATAATATAATATAATATAATATAATATAATATAATATAATATAATATAATATAATATAATATAATATAATATAATATAATATAATATAATATAATATAATATAATATAATATAACACCCCGTGACCCTAGTGAGGATAACCGGTAAAAAAAATGGATGGATGGATGGATAATATAGCACATCTGCCTCACAGTTCTGAGGACCCGGGTTCAAATCCGCCCTCACTTGTGTGGAGTTTGCATGTTCTCCCCGTGCCTGCATGGATTTTCTACATTCCAAATACATGCATGGTAGGTTAATTAACAACTCTAAATTGCCCATAGGTGTACATGTGAGTGTTAAAGATTGTTTGTCTAAATGTGCACTGCAATTGGCTGGCGACCAGTTCTGGGTGTACCCTGCCTGTTGCCCAGAATTAGCTGAGTTACAGTTGGTGCCAGCATGCCTGCGACCCTAGTGAGGATAAGCGCTATGGAAAATTAATGGATGGATGAATAATATAATATAATATTGCACTTTAAAATGAAATCAACTTATGAAGACCTATCCATTATTACCATTACAGTTTCTATATGAGCGTTATAATTCTCAAAATTATCCTTAGGCCTGACCACAATGTCTTTTGTATTTTTTTACTTTCAAATTTATACTGTGTATTGTAGGATCTCTACCGGGCCGATTTTGGCCCACTGGCCGTATTTCTTGTGATTTAAAGCAACCCACCCCACCCCCCACCCCACGCACACACACAAAGAAAAATATTTTGCATTTGTGGTAGAAAACCATGATGTTGGTACCAGTGCACTACTCTTTGGACTATACATTTTTTTTAACTTCATAAAGTTCACTCTTACCTTAGCCTTAGCTCAATGGATGAAAGTATTATTTAACTGAAGCGGTTATTCAATTGACCCACTTAGGGATCAGTCGTTACACACCTAAATTAGGCATGATTTTTTTTCTTCTTGGAATGTGCCATAAAAAGTCGTTAAACCAGATAGTACTGCTCAAAGAATTTAATGCCCGACTACCTTCAATGGCCTACTGTTTTTAGTCCCATGAGTAATGATCATTGCCATTTTCCAGAGTTGTTGAAAGATTTGATTAATGATTAATAATATTCAAAGAAATCACTAGAGCATGTTATGCCTCAACATCTGTCTTCTTAAATGTTGCTCAATAATAGCTTGCAGCTGCGAAGGAAGAAGAAGGAAGTGGGGGAGTTGGAAGGAAACCCCCAAAAGGGGTGGCAGGCAGGCGTGGAGACAGGGAGAGAAGGAGGGAGCAGGAAGGAGGGGGCAGTGAAAGCAGAGCTGTGATGTAGACAGCGAATCACATGAGCATGGATCTGTTTACAAACTGAGAGCTCCATATACATGAAGTAAAGAAGAGAGACAAGGACAAGGAAAAAAACGAGGGATCGAAGCCTGCGTGTGAAGAATTTTGTTGTGTCACACAGCCTCCTTTGTGTTGTGCCTTCACAGCAGGAATGCAGGTGAAGAGATGAAGAGCTGCTTTCCACAAGAACACCGAGGCTGCTTGCTTGGCTGGCTGTGTTGCTGCCATCCACGTCCCTTCCCTTTGTATCTCCATAATTGGCCACGGCAGGTTTCCACAGCCAGAGAGGGAAAAAGCGACGTGGATATCTAAAACAGGAGAGAAGAAGGGAAAGAAGAGCCGAAAGAAGGGAGGGAGAGAGCCTTGTGACAATGTTTTGTAGTGGAAAACGAAGCAAAAAGACAGGTACTGCTCATTAAAAGCTTCAAGCACTCTGCTGTATGGGAATCAAAGTATTCTTATTCAGATATTATTATCATTTTTTCCCACATGGCTTCAACCTTAAAGACTAGTTTTTAATGTGAAGCAGGACAAAGACATTTAACAATTGCAGTTTCATCCTATTGGAATTAAGGAGGATGTTTGGGCCACATTTTTGGCTGAATTATCTCTGACGGAGTAAGTGGAGTACAAATAAGCAGCTGTTTATTCCGATGACTGAGAAACTGGCTGCCTCCTGACTACAAGATTTCAACTCTTTGTACATGCCAATTTTATGTGGATAAATTACTGTAAAAAGTGAAAGCTGCAACTTGTTTTCCCCTGAAACAATCAACCTTTTGGGGAATTACATTGGTCACTTGTCAAAAGAATTTTCTGACCTTGACATCTCTACCATCTATAACATTTGATGCAACCTTTCCAGTGGTGTAACGGTGAGTTTTTCTTTTCTTATTTCAAACTTTGCTCAGTGGTTATTGCAAAGCAGTTTATTATGTTGCAATTCTGTGGCAAATGTAACACGTTCACCTATTTTCAGTGAAGAGCATGTTTGAACGACTAAATGTTTAAAATAAATGCAACCAGTCTTTGAACTTTCAGGAGTCATTGTTCAACATCTAAGAGAGCACCCTATTCATTGTGACGCATGGACAAGACAAGTAGGGCGAAGTATCAATTTGGTTCCTTCCATCCATTCTCAATACCGCTTCTCCTGTTCAGGGTCACGGGGCAATTTGGTTCTAATTTTGAAATCAGATAGAGGATATAAAATCGGTTTATTCCTTAGGTACTTCTGAAAAAGATGTCCTTAAAATCTGTAGCATTGTTACACAACGGGCGGCACGGTCGACGACTGGTTAGCACATCTGCCTCACAGTTCTGAAGACCCGGGTTCAAATCCGGCCTCGCCTGTGTGGAGTTTCTTTGTTCTCCCCTTTCCTGAGTGGGTTTTCTCTGCGTACTTCGGTTTCCTACCACATCCCCAAACACATGCGTGGTAGGTTAATTGAAGACTTTAAATCGCCCGTAGGTGGGAATGTGAGTGGGAATGGTGCTTTGTTCATATGTGCCCTGCGATTGGCTGACGACCAGTTGCCCAGAGTCAGCTGGGATAGGCTCCATTATACCCACAACCCTAGTGTGGTGGTGATATATATATATATATATATATATATATATATATATATATATATATTTAATGCCTGAGGTTATACCGTTGTATCAAAATTGTGGGAAGATACTTGCAAAGACTCAGTGAAAATGTAAAGAATTCATTGAAAATTTTACTACACAAATGTGCTTAACTTTTCTTTGATTGGGTCCTACTGGGTTGGCATGGTAGTTAGTGGTTAGCACATCTGCCTCAAAGTAGACAGGCCTTCATCTGTGGAGTTTGCTTGTTCTTCCCGTGTTTGCGTGGGCTTCCTCCCATATTCCCAAAAACATGCATGCAAAATGGATGGATGGATGTTTTTATATGTGCCCTGTGGTGGCTGGCAAGCAGTCCCTTTCTCTTTCCTGAAGTCAGCTGGGATAGGCAGCAGCTCACCTATGACTCTGTTGAGGACAAACGGTAAAGAGAATGGATGGATGCTTGGGTCCCACCGATGGCCAAAGGAGAAATATGATGACGACCATAGAACTTGAAATCAAACTTAATGGTAGAATAGCAACAAAGGTAGTGCACACCTCTCTGCGCAGTACCGATAACAATTCTAATCAAAGAACAAATTTGACTTGAATCCTCTTCCCCTCACTGTGCAAGTTTCTAACAGCATAATATGGACTGTTTGTCTCTGGACTGGATAAAACATACCTCACTGAAGGACTTTTTCATGCCACTACGTATGCATATATATATATATATATATATATATATATATATATATATATATATATATATATATATATATATATATAATATTTCACTTAAAAATGAAATCTACGTATGAAGATGTATGAATTATTACCTTTCCATTTTCTACAGGATCGTAATAATTCTCAAAATTATTCTTTGTCTTCACCACCACACTGTATGTTTTTTACTTTTCAATTTATACTGTGCGCCACATTGTATCCTCTAGCGGGCTGGTTTTGACCCGCTGTCTGTATGTTTGGTTCTTTAATGAACCCCCCCCCCCCACCCCCCCACACACACACATGCACACACACACGGTACCAGTGCACTGCTCTCTGGACTATGCTTTTTTAAAGTTAACTTCATGAAGTTAATTAGTAAATTACCCTTGGCTCAACGGGTCAAACTATTGTTGAATTGAAGTGGCCTTTTTTTTTTTCAGTGGGTGGCTGCTATTGCCCTGTTATTGCACAACAAAAATGCTGAACTTTTGATTTATGTCCTGAAGCAGACTTTGTATGAGAATATATTGAAAATAGTACTGCCTTTTTTAATGCTGTTTTCAGATATATTTTTTTATTATTTTAATTATTTTGGATGCTTTTTGTCTTTCCCGCCATCTTTTCAGGGTGTCGGTGTGACCTTGCATTGCAGAACTCGGACCCCTCCTGCAAGATGACGTCTGAAGAGCTCTTTTACTTGCCACTCAACGTCTACATCATCATTCTGGGCATCGGCCTTTTTATCCTAATGCTCAGCCTCATTTTCTGCTGCTACCTGTTCAGGTATGTATGTGATAGTAGACAAGACTCACACAGAACTTGCAATTGCTATCAGTCATACTGAAGTACCCAGTGAAAAACAATTAAACTGCATTATAGGTCAGATTGTCCACCAAATATAACAACCAAGTATGTATTACTGTTAGATGACAATGTTTTAAAATTTAACATCTACTCATCTTATTCCGTTCAGGGTGATATGGTTGGAGCCTATCGCACCCAATTTTAGAATTTGGATACGACCAGGACTAATCTCCTGGCAGTCACAGGACAGACAACCAATCACATGCACTTTGACTGTTGTTTTACAAATGACAAAATGAAGACAGCCTCAAAGAATTACTGTGTGATTCCTTCTGATTTTGGTTTGTGTCAAAATAAAAGTTACCACTCGTCAAGAAGTTTGTGACCAACCAAATATATTGAAAAACCTGTAAAGCACTAGTACACAGGGTTTTATTATGTAATTTTCCAAACCCAGGCCTAAGTAACATAAGACGAGAGTTTATTTGCATTCTGAACCCAAAAATATCTAACACCAAATATACACTTCTCACATCTGCTCTGACTGATTTTTTTTTTTTTTCAATCAAAGTTGTCACACCGGGTAAACTTGGATGGACTAGTTCTAACATGAATTGGCCATTGTGTGAATTCCAAGACTGGTTGAAGGACTATCAGTGCTGATTCATAAGGCATGTCTAGACATGCTGGGATAATAACCGATATCCATCCCCAGAGTACCTCTTATGTAATTTTCATGGCTCTGGGTTACTACATCGGCCTTCAACTGCATTAAAAATTTCTTTTTTTTTTTTACAGACTCAGGCGACAAGGTGCAAGAGAACACTATGGCTATAATGAGGTAACACAATAATAGAAGTGTACTAAATCATACTATATATTATTAGTAATGTATAAAGAATGCATTTTGACATGTTTGCCAACAGGTTGTTCTAAAAGGAGCAGGGAAGAAACTGAGCCTTCTTGGGGTAAGTTCAGTATAGGGTGAACGGGTACCAGCTTAAATCCACATGGTCAGTTTCAGAACAAAATTTAGCAGCGTACTCTCATAAAATTTGGATGCAGTCTACAATCGATTCTGTGATGCTTTTCGGCTTCCAGGTTTTCTAAATGTTTCCATGATTATATGATGTAAAGTTAATTAATTGATTACAGGTTCGAACTAGCCCCACGATGAAAGCTGTGTCAATTGTAACATTTATCTTACTGGTATAAAGAGAAGTTAAGTGCTGTATAACAAAATATGAAAACAAATATAAAACTAGGAAAAACTACTCATCTTTGGGAATCAAGAGTAACATGATTGTGTTGTGTAGAGTGATACTGTTACCATTTGGCATTTTAAAGGTACAGTATCATTACACTGAATAAGCCTGGCCGGCATCTACAAGAACATGCATCATGAGCTTTGTGATTACTGTACTTTGTCAGTATGTACATCAGAGAAATTCATTCTCAAAATGATTGCAAAATATAAAAGGTACATATGTTCAGCACTGTACATTCTGTCTTGTCAGGTCATTTTCATATTACTCATTAGTCATTATTCTTTTGGCTACATGCAATTTAAGTTAGCATTAACTGGATAAAAAATCATTTTGCATGCCATTGATATTTAAATAATCATACTGTATTGCACATATTGAACCAAGCAGCCAGGTGTGTTCAAATGTTGCAATAAATTCCGTTTCTATGGTTGTTACAATTTTATCAACACATTATTCCACTTTGTCTTCACCGGTACTTGGTGGTAGCATCACAAAATAGAAACACACACATTTAGCGTGAATCCATTAGCTTCTCAGTGAGCTGAAGTCTCATGAGATGTTCTGACATCTCGTGTGATGTCACACACAATGACTGTTCAACTTCCATGCGTGTTTGACTTTGGAAACATATTTTTCTTGAGGGTCCCCCTCTATCTTAACTTTAATATTACCAAGTGTGTGTAACATAAAGTTGTCACTACTCTCAGCCTGCATAAACTTGTGATTGCTGCGATAAAGTGGATCTAATATTCACGCTAAGTATGATTCCATACAATAAGTAAAATCTGATTTTATAATGGATTATTTTCCCCTTGCAGCAAACATGCGCGGTGTGTTTAGAAGAGTTTCGCAGCCGGGATGAGCTTGGAGTGTGCCCATGTTCCCATGCTTTTCATAAGAAGTAAGTTCTCTAATTCTTAAGCATTGGAACTTGATGCAAACACAGAGATGCACAAGCATTACCCTACAAATTCACCTTCAAACCTTTACAACTGACATGCAAAAAAAACCTGACGAACCTGTCCATTGAAATAACAGTAAACATTTCACTGTATGGTGGACCTTTGCTTTCAAGTTTGGAAGCAGAGAGAGGCTCGGCCATTTTGTCAGGGTGCGCTGCAGACAAATGAGCAAATTCCTGACAGTGCGACTTCCTCGCATGTTTGAACAAGCACATGATTCTTACAAGTGCAACCTTATTTTGCCTTGTGATGTAGCACAGCATTGAGAACATAACTTTTTTTCTAGATTAACATTGAGAATGTCCTTTTATAGACTGTAGACCCTGTCATTGCGCCAATCAGGAGTGGTAAAACCAGTGGTGGCTGGTCAAGAGAGGGCGCTTGGGCGCCGCTCCACCACTCAGATGAGTCACCTTGAATCAGACAAAAATTCTATAATGATAATTAAATTTTAAAATACAAATATGTCAAAATATCCTGGATGTATATATATTTTTAAATGAGCAGGATAAATACCATATGTAGTTAATGATGAGTAAAATTTTGTGACAGGCGGCACGGTGGGCGACTGGTTAGCACATCTGCCTTACAGTTGTTAGGACCCGGGTTCAAATCTGGTCTTCCCTGTGTGGAATTTGTATGTTCTCCCTGTGCTTGTGTGGGTTTTCTCTGGGTACTCCAGTTTCCTCCCACATTCCAAAAACATGCATGGTAGGTTCATTGAAGACTCTAAATTGTCCGTAGGTGTGAATGTGAGTGTGAATTGTTGCTTATCTATATGTGCCATGTGATTGGCTGGCTACCAGTTCAGGGTGTACTCCACCTCTCGCCCAAAGTCAGCTGGGATAGCCACCAGTGCACCGCGATCTTAGCGAGGATAAGGGGCTCAGAAAATGGATGGATGAATGATTTTGTGACATATTTCCGGCCGGTGGGTCTACAAATCTTTGACCTTTGACTCTCGTTAAAGGTTTGACATGCTCAGTAGCGCCTCTTCAATGCAATAAATAGGACTAAGATGGGGCGCTACATTCCAGGGCCCCGAGCTGAGCGACTTGTCAATCAGCGACAGCCGGATGTGATGTCGGGTCCGTAGTTGAGGGGCCGTTGAATGTAAATACAACTCTCGATCGAAACGTCGTACTTAGGTAGTTGAGACTATTGGAAAATGAAGCAGATATTAAGTAATTCAGTGAAGGCACGTGAGACAAGAACGTATCAGCAGAATAGCAGAACCTCAATGTGAAAGCGCAGATACACACACACGTACACATGCATATATATATATATATAATATATATATATATATATATATATATATGTCTGTGTGTATGTCTTACGTATTGTATATCTTAGACATACACACAAACATACACATACGCAACCTTCAGTTTAATAGCATTTTATTACCCGTTGAAATGGCAAAATAAAGGTTTTTCATGAGCTGTTGTCTGTTTTTCTCAGGTGTCTACTGAAATGGTTAGAGATCCGTAGTGTCTGCCCCATGTGCAACAAGCCAATATGTCGCCTCCAGCCTGGGCCTTCACAAGCTGCCGAGCAGCCACAGGGACTCCTGGAGGTCCGCGAGGGACCGCAAATATGAATGGCACAACCTGTCATCTCCAGTAGATCCACACGTGTTACTTCAACCATCCAACAGACTAGTACAGTAACATTTTTATAAGACAAATCTTATGGCAGAAGGACTTACTCGAATGTGAGTGTCCTCTTTCATAACTGTTAAATAACTGTTTATAAATGTGGAGTAAAAACATTGTACAAAAGGCATTTTCTTCAAACTTTCAGAGAAACTGTGGCATTTTTCTAAATGTTAGATAGGCTACATACCCTGAAGACGACAGTACTCTACTACTCTCACTGACTGCCTGATATGCTTTTCTAAAACAGCTATGCCACAGTCACATTAAGGTCACTGGGCACATCACACATTTGTGCGATACCTTATCTCTTGAATTTGTGGGGCACAGAAGCCAAATAAAAAGTTCTTGTCCAATCACATAATTGTACAATACTTGTACAATGTATATTGGAAAAACGGACCTAAGTGCATAATTGTACAATACTTGTACAATGTATATTGGAAAAACTGACCTTTATGGTGAACCTAAGCTCATGTGGATGAAAAATGTGCAACTACAACCTTTTTCTTATTTAAAAATTTGGGGAAGATGTTCAGTTCAGAATGAGCTAATCACATTAAATCTCATGTTAAACACTAGTCAGTACACACCTGAACAGGATAAGCGGTATCAAATGTATGTATGTATGTATGTATGTATGTATAGTGCAAATTAAAATTACTGGTAATGGATGGCTTTGGTTTTTTGGAGAAAAAACAATACATGCAATCTATAGTGGTTAGCACATCTGACACAGTTCTGAGATTCAGGATTTGAATTTCTGCTCGTAATCCTGTGTGGAGTTTGGGCAAGGTGCAACTTTCAATAGGTATCGCTCACATCTATGATGCAGTGAATAGTGGGGCTAATATGTATAAGAACCACCACTACAACAGGTTTCTCTGCCAATGACATGATCAGTCTTAGTACAGATGAAGCATGCATCACCACCTCTGGTTGGACTCTGGCTATATTCTTAAAATGGTAGTCAGTACACACCTGAAGAGGAGAAGCAGTATCAAATGTATGTACAGTATGTATGGATGTATCTATAGTGCAGATTAAATAAATGTCAATTCTTGATGTGTGGAATAAAATTAAACTCAGAGTCAAAAATGACGTCCAGGTTCTTTATATTATATAGATTTATGTTTAACATATTTGACTTTCGGTAACAGAAGCTCTCACTTGCCTTCAGGACTAATAGCTAAAACCTGTTTTGTCCTGACTTAGCTGGAGGAAAGTCACTGCCATCCATGACTAAAAACTATCTCCAGTACAGTTAAGAATGGTATCAGTTGGCCCTGTGTTATCAGGAGACACAGCGATGTACAGTTGTGTGTCATCTCTGTAACCGTGGGAGCTGATGATGTCCCCAAGGTGAAACAAAAGAATTAGACCTAAAATTGACCCTTGGAGAACCCCCACTCCATTTTATGCGTTCTGGAAGAATATGTATCCATATCTACAAATAAATGGAACCAATTGTAAACAGTACAGGAGAGCATGACCAGGTTTTGAAGTCTCTTTAATAAATTTTTTTGTTTTACTGTATCAAAGGCGGCACTGAGATCCAATAGAACCAAGACTGTGCGGGCCTGCCCTCTCAAGCTTTAGCCATTCGTGGGTTCCAATCCTTCCCGACTTTCGCTTCAGCTCCTGCCCAATCCCGTGATTAACATTGAAATTAACTCCCATCCCGCGGGATTCGTGGGAATCCCGAAAAAAAAAATTCGTGCCTCTAATAAGGACAGACAAAGTTCGGACGTCCTGTACGGACAGACACACTTTATTGTGAAAACGCAGAACGGAAGCGCTACTTGTGACGTCTCGCCCCGGCGTTATTAGAATTCCCACATAGTTTCTAGGCAGGACACGCCCTGCTCCAATATTACTGGCTCCAGGACACACACACATTGGCTGTTGTATCCCTGGCGAACACGCCCGACTGCTTCCAGACGTGTAAAGATATCTTTACCCGACTGAAGAGCGGCAGCGTTAATATGTTTCCCACTAACACTAGCCCACCTTAATCCTAACCTTAACCCATCCTAAACCGCTTTAAGCCTCAACCCTACCCATAATGTGATACATGTTTGGGATGATCATCTCGTTCCATGTGCGTAACCTGCCCTTCCCGCGAAGCGGGAGCCAATCAGGGTTGCACTGGGGCGCGTCCTGCCTAGAAACTTAGTGGGAATCCTAATTATGCCTCGCCCCGTTGCCCGGTACACCGCGAACAGTAGTCAAAATAGGAAGTGCACGTGTTGACTTACTACGCGACTTTTTTTTTTTTTTGGCCACTTCGTGGTATCTCATTTATATAGGACGTCAGAGGATCGAGGCACATATTTCGCATACTTTTTAAGATTATTTGCCAACAGCAGCTAAGGTCCCACATGCAATTTACTACGTTTGGATAACTGTATTCACAAGTAGCGAGCTAATGCTAGCCAGCTACGGCGCAAGTTGACCGGCAAACTACACGTAGTTTAAAGCTTACTTTTGATTTATCGACTTTTTTTTTTTCTTTTTTCTTACGTAGATTAAAAACGCAAACAAGGCACTGTTGCGGTTTTGCTAGCCGTGGCTGGTAGATTTTGGGAATGTCATCGCCTCCATGTGGTCTCACCATTCTTGACGGGTTCTCGAGCTGGGATTCTGAAGCCGAGGTAACCATTTGTTATACAGGATAAGTTAACAACAAGCGCTTACTGATTTGAGCTTGGCTCCCTTGGACAACACGTGTCACTCCTAAATTCAATTTTATTATATATTTTTTTAAATAACTTGGTGCTTTAAAAATCAACAATATAACTACAAAGTTTTCGCAAAAGGAGTTAAAAAATTCGGACTAACAGTCCTGAATAAGAGAACGATTTATCGAGTTGAAAATCATTCAGAATTATTTAAAAATAATTGATTTACACGAGACAGGCATAATCAGACAGATCTTTTCGAGACGATTCCAGTTGTAGCATGACAATAGTTTATATATAGTGTATATATAGTTTTCTCGTGACAAATGTTTAGAAAGTTATAAATCTTTAAAACAGGCGAAAATGCACCAATTTCTGATCGTCTTAAAAATAATAATTAATTTAAATTTTAGGTGTGATCTTTTTTTTTGTTGAATCTGAGTTTCAAACTTTTAGAACTTTCTTCATCTTTGTCCTATATTTAAAAGGCTGGTATCATTGGGAAGCTTGCTAAAAACACAGAATGGAACGACCTGTAATAATTATGAACTTAAAGTAATTATAGAAAGCCAAGGGCCCAGATTTACAAAATAATGGTCAAGAGCCCCCTCCTTGAGCTGTCACCTTATCGTGGTGGAGGGGTTTGTATGTCCCAATGATCCAAGCTAAGCTAAGTTGTTTGGGGCTTTATACCCCTGGCAGGGTCACCCATGGTAAACAGATCATAGGTGAGGGACCAGACAAAGCACAGCTCCAAAAACCCCTATGATGACAAACAATTCAGGAAGACGTTTTCCCTTGCCCGGACGCGGGTCACTGGGGCCCCCCTCTGTTGCCTGGCCTGGAGGTGGGGCTCGACTCTCTTCCACTCTGGAGTTGCCCACGGTGAGAGGCGCCGAGCAGGGGCCTGTACGTTGGGGTTCACCCCAGTGGGCGAGAGGGTAGGGGTGGGGGCACGGGTCCTGACTGTTGTTTGTGCCTATGCACCAAGCAGCAGTTCAGAGTACCCACCCTTTTTGGAGTCCTTGGAAGGGGTGCTGGAGAGCGCTCCCGCTGGGGACTCCATTGTTCTGCTGGGGGACTTCAATGCTCACGTGGGCAATGACAGTGAGCCCTGGAAGGGTGTGATTGGGAGGAACGCTGTCCTGCTTGACACGCCCTTTACCGGTCAATCTACGTTCCTACCCTCACTTATGGTCACGAGCTGTGGGTCGCGACCGAAAGAACAAGATCCCGGATACAAGCGGCCGAAATGAGTTTCCGCCGCAGGGTCTCCGGGCTCTCCCTTTGAGATAGGGTGAGAAGCTCGTTCATCCGGGAGGAGCTCAGAGTAGAGCCGCTGCTTCTCCACATCGAGAGGAGTCAGATGAGGTGGCTGGGGCATCTATTTAGGATGCCTCTCGGACGCCTCCCTGGTGAGGTATTCCGGGCATGTCCCACCGGGAGGAGACCCCGGGGACGACCCAGGACACGCTGGAGAGACTACGTCTCTCGGCTGGCCTGGGAACCCCTCGGGATCCCCTCGGAAGACCTGGAAGAAGTGGCTGGGGAGAGGGAAGTCTGGGCGTCCCTGCTAAAGGTACTGCTGCGGCGACCTGACCTCGGATAAGTGGTAGAAAATGGATGGATGGATGGATGGTCAAGAGCTGAACAGAATTTGCAAGTGGCAGTCAGGTGATGTGGTGTGGTTTAATTTGGCACTCAAACATGCATAGGAAAAAAATAATAAATTTTGAGTCGATAATGAACAAACACTCCATAAATTGTTAAATTACATGGGAATAAATAAATTAAAGACACCACAAGATCAGGGTTGAAAGCAACAAACCCAAAGTTCAGACTGATCCTCTAGCATTTGATTTGATATGTTATTATTTTGTTATCCACAGCCCAAGCTCCCCCTCAATCAGTTCTACCCATACATCCGATGTGGCCTCTGCTGCGGCTTCCTCATTGATGCCACGACCATCACAGAGTGCTTACATACATGTAAGTAGATCCCAAAGTTTTATTTTGACTTTGTCTTCTTACAAGCAATGTGACAAGTGGCCACCATCTTGATTGAATTCCCCCCCCAAAACATGGAATGAGATCTTCAAACGCCTAAAAAAAATCCTCCTTAACAAATAAATTCATTGAAAAAAAAAAAAGACTGAAAGAACCCGTTTAGTGGCCAAGGCTATTTCAGGGGGTCCACAGACTATGACAAAGAATTTGTTTCTCGACCAATGAATTGCAATCCGAGTCTCTAAATGTTGCAATGTACATACTAAGCACACAGAAGATGAGGTTTGTGCGCATAAAATAAAGTTTATTAACAATGTTTACAACACAATATACACAGAAACACAACTGCAACAATTTTTCAATAATCACAGAGTAACCCACTCTCACAGTTATCCACTCACACACACACACAATTACCCGCTCACAGTTACGCACACACACAAGCTATTCACTCACACACTCTCTGTCCACGTTACCATTGCCTGACTTGCTTCTCTTTAAAAAGAAGTTATATATCTTGTCGTCATTTCTCAACGGACCCTATGGAGAAAAAAAGGCCAGTTTTGTTACTCTTAGCATCCCTTACAATTGCACAATGTTATCAAATCCCCACTTCAAGCCTAAACAATGTCAGGGGAAATAAACCACTGTAGATGTAAGTTTAATATTCAAACTTTCAGCTACTCAGAAGTTCCCAACTGGTTTTGCCTCAGACGCAAAACTTAACTTAGTCATTAAGTCGCAACCCAAATTTTGACATTCTTTAGCAACTCAAATTTATTTAACAAAAAATAGCCCAGTAACACAAAAGCCTTTATGCCCTGTTGAAAAACTTGAAAACAGTTGATATATATATATATGAAACATGAACAAACATGACAAATATGAACTAAAAAGGCACACTTTTTATGAAGTAAATAAAAAGCCAAACTTCTTTTTTTGTAGTTGAAAAAGGCAGACTTCTTGAATCAAATATTACAATAAAACAGACAAAATACTTAAATAAAAAGGCAGAATTCAAATAAATTACAGGTAGGCTATACCTATTTTAAACAAGCTACACTGGTGATACTGGTGAAATTTCAGAAATCAAACTGAAATATAAATGCAGAATTCACTTGAATTACAGTATTTGTGTTACACTTGTGATGCTCATTAAGAGCACTTTTGTGATGCCCTCAACTCCTCGTTTTCTTTGAAAGCACTCCACCAGTTTGTCTTAAATGTGTTTTAGCTAGCCTGTTGTGCAGTACATTATGCATGAAATAAGACGCTGCATGGAAGAGAAAACAAATCCAACAGCAACACTTTTGACACTGTAGCTGATTGCCTGCTAGTTTCATTCCTCTAAAATCATTGGAGAAACACATCAATATAAGCAGGAACCCGAGTTAAATGTACATGTTAATGTGGAGTGGCTGTCGGAAGCTGACACTGGTCATGTGTAGACGCCATGAGGGAGACTGGCACACTGCACTGGCTGCTTATTGAAACACTGCATGCGCTGGGTGATACGTTTTTGTTTTTACCGCCATGAGATGTAACTTAATGCTAACTTTAGCTTTACACCCGTGGCTTCTAGCAAAACGATCTCCTATCTGAACACAAAAGTGTTTTTAAACAGTGACTCATTGGGACACCACCGTAAACCTTACTTTAGTATGAGGTCGTGACGTAGACTGGCTCTGGGGCAAATTCTTCTTCTCCTAATAAATGTGGATTACAACTCCTTGTGGTACATGGCACCAACTACTGTACAGGAGGGACTTAACAGTCGAAAGGCGTCACAGATTTCAAAATGCAAACGGGTTCTTTCGATCAGACGTGCAGTGCCGTGATATGTCGTGTTATCTGGGTGGGGGAGACACCTGGGGGATCAGATTTCAGGGCGGTTCAGTCCTACCCCGGCCTCTCCTCTGGCTCCGCCCCTGACTGTTCATATCCAAAAAGTCAATGTCAGTTTTCAGGCCGTAATTGAAAGTAGAAACGACTGCTTTCGCAAGCAGACTTGTGTGCGACACATACTGTACTTGTAGGCTAAATTCACTTTGCTCGTACGTCCTGTGTTGGAAATTCCTCTTTTTGTAGAATAGTTAAGGAAGGAATCTTGTCTTTGCTTTGTTTTTTTAATACAAAGAGTTATCTACATGATATAAATGTAAAGAGTCAGAGGGAGAAAGAAGAAGGAGGGATGCGAAAGAGGGGGAGATGGCCATCTGTCCTCATGCTCTCCACACTCCCCACACTCACTCTGAAACTGGACCTCGAAAAACACATTATCAGGAAGGTCCTTCAGTCAGATTCTTTAAAGGAGATTCACACACATCCCAGCCAGCTGCATCCTTATCAGGAGACGACAGACAAAACAATAGCTGGGTGTTCCTGGCTCAGCAAAGTAACATTGAAAGTGTAACTGAGTTATGGAACCAAAAAAGAATTAATTTATAAATACTAGGGATGTCCTGATCCAACTTTTTCACTTCCGATCCGATACTGATATTACAGCTACTCTCTTACCACTCTTATACAAGCAGTCCATTCCATGCTCCGCTCCAGCACGTCTATCCAAAGCCCTGACGGCATGCAGATCCCGCGTGATCACAACAACAGGTTACTAATTCGCTAACCTAGTAGCAAGGAATGAGTGAATGTTGCTTGCTTAGTCGTTTATTGATACTCCAGTTTAAGTTCACTGTAAAACTAAACTCGCATAACAAAAGAATTACATCTATTGAATGTTCAAATACATCACAGCCTTCGTTACTTTTTATTTTATTTTTTTTTACAAAAATCGCTCGCTTAAAGCTAACACACATCGAATGAAAAACACCATTGACGAGCTGACAAAATCATTTATGTTTGTAATTTCTTTGTCTGTTTGTCTTTCCCTAGTTTGCAAAAGTTGCATTGTGAAGCATTTTTTCTGCAGCAACAAGTGTCCATCATGCACCATTATAGTCCACCAAACACAACCCCTTTACAATATCAGGTATTTATTTTTTGGTATTGTAGTACTTTCCCATGTGCATTATAAAATATGCATTAAATGAATTGATTTGTCTAGCATATAACTGTTCAATAATGTGTATAATCTTTTTGTGTAAAATTTGTCTTTCAACAGGCCCGACAGACAATTGCAGGATATTGTGTACAAAATGATCCCTTACCTGGAGGAGTGTAAGCATAGTATATACAAGTCTCATAAACACAAGTGTAGTGACATTTTTTTCATTGTCTAGTTTTTAATTTCTGACCTAAGCTTTTAATCCTTTATACTGCAGTTGAAAGAGAGCAAATGTGTAACTTCTACAAAAAACGAGGGCTCTTGATACCCAAATCAGGTAAAGTTGTTTTTCTATACATCATGATAACACAGGACAAATGAGTGCACCCCTTTGAAAAGTAAAGTTTAAAAAAAAAAAAAAAAAAAGTTTTATCCAATTCATTCACGTTTTTCAGAATGTTGATGTTCGGCTCTTCTGTGGTCGAATTCTCGTGATTTAGAATTCACCCACAAAATTCAGCTTTGAAAGACTTTCATTGATGTGTACACATTTTTGGAATAATACATATGAATGACTTGGTTAAAAAATATCTACATTTTGTGTGCTTACATTGACTAATCTTGCTTGCAAATCCATGTCCTTCATTTTTGGGACTACTGTATTCTGTAGTGTAGTATGCCATTAAAATATTGATTCTGAGAGGAAACAATGTTTTTTTTTTTAACAAACCCGTTGAGGTGCACTCATTTTGAGCACTATATTTTCACTATATTCAGTTGGCATTAATAATACACAATCAACAGAGATCCCTTTATCAACATGCTACATGAACTGCCATAATTACTTATTACTTACTAATTAAATAGTTAATATTTGGGTTGAATTGAACTTAGTTAATTTCTGCCTGATGAACGTAACTGAGAACGTGCTCATTCTGGCGTCAAAGAACGGTTTTCAAATAAAATTCATTTTCATTCATGAGTGGCAGGTTTTGTTAGGGACTTCCAGGAAAATCCATCCGAACACACTATAGACCCTTTCCAAAAAATTAGAATATCATGGAAAAGTTTATTTATTTCCATAATCCCATTCAAAAAGTAAAATTTTCATAGATTATAGATTCAGGGCCCACAATTTAAATTCAAGTATGTTTGTTTATTTTTACATAATTTGGGCTTCCAGCTCATAAAACCCACAAAATCAGGAATTAAAAAAAAATAGAATACTGTGAAGAAATCACCATTTACTTCTCAAATTTTCTAGAAAAAAATAAAGAAATTAGGGTCACATTAAATCAAAATATGTTACTTTCAAAACGATATGCTAATCTTCAATACTAGGTTGGGAATCCCTTTGCTTTAATCACTGCCTTGATGCGCTGTGGCATTGAGGCAATCGACCTGTGGCATTGCCTGAGAGTTATGGAAGCCCAGATTTCCCTGATGCTTGCTGTCAGTTCTTTGTTTTTGGGTCTGGCGCCCCTCATTTTCCTCTTGACAATTCCCCATCAATTGTGAATAGATCCGTTGAGTTGGCTGGCCAGTCAAGCATGGGCAGGGGCAAGGTCCTGCTGGAAGATTAAATCTGCATCTTCATACAGATGCTCAGCAGAAGGAATCATGAAGTCCTCTAAAACTTTCTGGTAGACTGCTGCGGTGACCTTGGATTTGAGAAAGCAGAGTTGACGAAAAGCTACACTAGACATTGGACCCCAAATCATGACTGACTGTGGATATTTCACACCTGACCACAAGCAGATTGGGTTCTGTTCTTCACCAGTCTTCCTCCAAACCCTTGGACCTTGATGAAAGGCACACTTTACTTTCATCGGAAAAGAGGACCTTGGACCACTGGCCATTCTGCATGTGTTACAACAGCGTGGCTTCGTAGTAAATGAGTGCGAGTACTAGACTGGCCTGCCTGCAGTCCAGACCTGTCTCCCATTGAAAATGTGTGATGTATTATGAAGCGTAAAATACGCCAACGGAGACCCCGGACTGTTGAACAGCTGAAGCTGTACATCAAACAAGAATGTGAAAGAATTCCACCTACAAAGCTTCAACAATTAGTGTCCTCAGTTCCCAAACGTTTATTGAATGTTGTTAAAAGAAAAGGTGATATAACACAGTGGTAAACATGACACTGTCCCAGCTTTTTTGGAACGTGTTGCAGCCATACAATTACAAGTTAATGATTATTTGCTAAAAACAAAGTTTATCAGTTTGAACATTAAATATCTTCTCTTTGTAGTGTATTAGATTAAATATAGGTTGAACATGACTTGCAAATCATTGTATTCTGCTTCACAGTTCTGAGGACCGTGGTTCAAATCCCGGTCCTGCCTGTGTGGAGTTTGCATGTTCTCCCTGTGCCTGCGTAGGTTTTCTACGGGTACTCCGGTTTCCTCCCAAATCCCAAAACCATGCGTGCTAGGTTGATTGAATACTCTAAATTGCCCATAAGTGTGAGTGTGAATGGTTGTTTGTTTCTATGTGCCCTGCGATTGGCTGGAAACCAGTTTGGGGTGTACCCCGCCGCTCGCCCGAAGATAGCTGGGATAGGCACCAGCACGCCTGCGACCCTTGTGAGGATAAAGCGGTACAGACAATGGATGGGTGGATGGATGTATTCTGTTTTTATTTATGTTTAACACAACGTCCCAACTTCATTGCAATTGGGGTTGTAGTTCGCGTAGAAAATGAACTTTCTCAACATTGGTAACCGGCCACAGAATTATGAGGGCTTAAACAATGAAGTCCAATACAAGAGCTGTGTTTACAAAATATATAAATATTATTAAAAGTATAATAATAATAATGCTCAGTTTTCATTGTACCTGTAAGATAGGAAAGATTGAGCTCTTAATTTTCAGTAGTATAATGAGAGTTGTTTCTAATACTATGTTTACCACGTTTTGCTGAAAGCTCAGAAAGTGGTCATAATGTCGTAGCTGGTCTCTACACATTTTTTTCCCTTTTTTTTTTCTCTGTGTGGCAGTGGTGGTCTCCAGTGCAGCTTCTTCAGGGTTGAAAAGGCAAAAGAAGGACTCCATGCCTCAGTGCGTGCTCAACATTCCACCTGAGCTGGATGTGTCACTGTTGCTGCAGTTTGTAGGGTGAGTCGCTTTGACTTGCTTTGGGAGCGTTGTAGTCATTATTATTCTCAATTCACTGTATTTTTCCTGAAGTGCAAATGAACTCAAATTAGACCCTAAAACTAATTAATTGACGATAGCAAAATATTTTTTTATATAATAACAATTTTGGAATTCAACTGCTGTCACGGGACAGACCGATCTTGTCCACTTTGATTGGAGGTTCCACTTTAATCTATAGCCGTTGATAAAGTTGCACAGAACTGCCACCAGATGGTCCTGTTTCTCATGCTGACTGCTACAAAAAACAAAACATGGACTGAGTTATTTTTTTCTTTCAGGGCTGAAGACGGGATAAGCAGCTATAAGGTAATTGTTTGACATCTTCTGGGCTTTTTCAGAAAATTCTGGTCAGAGTCGAACTGCAATTCGTGTACGACGGTTCAAAACTGTGTTGCCTTTAAAGTGGCAGAACGGCGACACACGCCTTCCAAGTTTGTGCCTCCAGTCCAGATACAGCCATCTGAGCTCACAGTTCTACCAAAGTTAATTTAATTAATAATACGATTAGTATTTTAAGCTAATTTAAAAAAGCCCAGATTGGCGATACATTTCTTTCAGCAAGTCTCCAAACTGCATGTCATGACAACTTTTTTCTTTTTCTGACTCGAGTGACCAAAACTGGCTACTGTTACTACTAGTACTGTTCAGCTATGCAAGAGTCTTTCCATTAGTGATGTTATATACAGTACAACAGCCACTGCCTGGAACTTAAAACTTGACGTTAGTCTGCTTCACAGGTGTTCGAAACTTGAAGTTTGGCAATGGCCAGTGGTTATCTAACAATACTGTGGATTGTAAAAAATGTAACATTGCAAACATGGCCGAAAGAACCAGATCCCGGATACAAGCGGCCAAAATGAGTTTCCTCCGCAGGGTGTCCGGGCTCTCCCTTAGAGATGGGATGAGAAGCTCGGTCATCCGGGAGGATCTCAGAGTAGAGCTGCTGCTCCTCTACATCGAGAGGAGCCAGATGAGGTGGCTGGGGCATCTGATTCGGATGCCTCCCGGACGCCTCCCTGGTGAGGTGTTCCAGGCACGTCCCACAGGGAGGAGACCCCGGGGACGTCCCAGGACACGCTGGAGAGACTACATCCTTCGGCTGGCCTGGGAACGCCTCGGGATAAACTTTATTGTTTTTAGCAAATAATCATTAACTTAGAATTTTATGGCTGCAACACGTTCCAGCTGGGACAGGGTCATGTGTACCACTGTGTTACATCACCTTTTCTTTTAACAACAATTAATAAACGTTTCGGAAATGAGGACACTAATTGTTGAAGCTTTGTAGGTGGAATTCTTTCCCATTCTTGTTCGATGTACAGCTTCAGCTGTTGAACAGTCCGGGGTCTCCGTTGTCGTATTTTACGCTTCATAATACGCCACACATTTTCAATGGGAGACAGGTCTGGCCTGCAGGCAGGCCAGTGTAGTACCCGCACTCTTTTACTATGAAGCCATGCTGTTGTAACATATGCAGAATGTGGTTTGACATTGTCTTGCTGAAATAAGCAGGGACGTCCATGAAAAAGCTGTTGCTTGGATGGCAGCATATGTTTCTCCAAAACCTGTATGTACCTTTCTGCATTAACGGTGCCTTCACAGATGTGTAAGTTACCCATGCCTTTGGCACTAACACAGCCCGATACCATCACAGATGCTGACTTTTGAACTTTGCGTCCATAACAGTCCGGATGGTTCTTTTCCTCTTTGGCCCGGAGGACACGACGTCCACAATTTCCAAAAACAATTTGAAATGTGGACTCGTCGGACCACAGAACACTTTTCCACTTTGCATCAGTCCATCTCAGATGAGCTCGGGCCCAGAGAAGCCGGCGGCGTTTCTGGGTGTTGTTGATAAATGGCTTTTGCTTTGCATAGTAGAGTTTCAATTTGCACTTACGGATGTAGCGCCGAACTGTATTTACTGACATTGGTTTTCTGAAGTGTTACTGAGCCCATGTGGTGATATCCTTTCTCATGACTGATATGTACAATTCAGCTGCAGATAACTGCTATGTGAATTACGCATACGTGCAACTGAATTGTACATATCAGTAACTCCAGTTTGAGGTACTGGTCTGTACAATTCGATTCTGACTAGTACCTGCTGTACCTACTCTTTCGCATTTGATCATTTTAAGTGTTTTTCATACACATATTTAATGTAATTTTGACTTTATTATTGTGTTGGCATAGGTTGTTGATTGACTATGGCGCATTCTGACTTGGGTACAAATTTGGTAACACAGCTGACAAAGAAACAGGACTGTGGTAAACCGAGGACCCCTGTTCAACTTAATGACACACATTAATTTGTTGTACTTCATTGCTGGCCAGCCACTAGAGAGGCGCTATGTGCGTGTGTCGGGTGATGCCACCATTCGCCACGTGGAGCTGTTCATCAGGAAGAAGATGGAACTCAGCCCAACTTGCCAGGTGAGTGGGCCAAGCTCACTAACAAGCTTAATCAGTCTGCAGTCACCTTGAATCCTGGTTGTTGCTTCAGCCGAGGTCAGCAGAGAAGTACTTTACTGTTACATGTACAAAGACCATTGCATTGTAAGGGCAGTTTTATTTAAAAAAAAAATTCTGTCACATGACACACACATTTTTTCACGTGCCCAATTGATTGAACTGTGATCTCTTTCACAAATTTGGGAGCCACTGTTTTTTTTCGACTTCCCAAGATTAGGCAGCAAACAGCATATCATGTGTTGAAAAAATATGCTTCTTACCGTGACCATTCCAGTGACATCAGAGTACACTTTTAAATTAAGTTGTGATCTAGATGCAGCCAGGCTGACTTTGATTGCTAGCGTTCACAGGTTAATCAAAGTGCTGCCAGCATAGTATATCTCTTTGTCCAGAGTTTTGCAAATTTTGGGTCAAGATTGATTTTTCTTTTAATCAGTTAAAACCTCACAAAGACAGGCGCAGGATTGACAACATGCAACACTTTAATGCCTGCCTTACGATAGAAAGATAGAAAATGGAATTTACAGTGTGCTGAAAGTTTAGAAGACACATGACAATGTTAACCATCATAATAAAGCCGTATGATTAAGATATCTTGTTTCTTTTACACTCATTGAGTCTTGTGTGGTGTAGGTTCACACCCAGCCTGAGTGTGTAGTTTTTATTTTGCTCCACTAGGGTGAGGATTAGCAGCTCCTGGCCTCGGTGCTTCCTGTAGCGGCAAGTCTAAGGGAGGTCAAAAGTCATTGTTGAAGAGGTCTGACTGTTATGAAATTCCTACCCTAGAACCCTTTTATTATTGACTCGAAATTGGCTACCCTCACTTCAACCAGACCCCTTTCTTGCCATCTTATTTTGTCATTATGCATTTTATCCCCTCAATTTAAAACACTTCTCAGGCGTCTTAATATCATGTCTGTGACGTGTTTGTCAAAGTACCCCAATAATCAAGAATTCCAGAACATACTGTATTACAACCCAGGTCTACTGAGGTGTACTAACGACATGCATGATGTGCTGGTCCGAACAATAACATTTGTAAGAGTACCATTAAGGCAGAAAGGTGCGAGGCTAATCACCATTTTTTATTTCACCATTGGGATACACTAAACAGCCATTGATTTTTGTTGCTTTACATTGCCTTGGGACCTCAAGTACAAATATGGAAGCATATACGTGTATATATATATATGTATATTTTTAAATATTCTGTCTTGAAGGTAGATGTGGTTTGTGGAGATCATCTCCTGGATCACTATCAGTCACTGAAAGATGTACAAAATTCTGCGGGAGCAGAGGCCTTGCAGGTAAGTGCCATTATCTACTAAAGCTCCTTTTCCGTGATGGTCTGGCGTGGTTTTACCCAATAAACCACTGTGGGTTTCACTGCTAGGAATAACAAAGTGAACTCCCCCCGTCCACAGGATGGTCTGCTGGTGCTGCACTTTGGCTTGGTCCTGTCCTGTATGTCTTGAAAGGAAGGAATGGACTGTTTAAGGGGGTATTGCACACTTTTTGTAAGGCAGACGTTTTTCTTGTCCATATGATCACATTTCAAAAATGTATCAAAATGTCATAAAACTGAAAATGGACTGGAGCAAGTTACTTGGAACAACAATATGATGGGATTTCTTTGAGACTATTTTCAGGACATGTCTACTACTGTGCTTGCTGGACACAGCTGTTTTATATTTTTTATACTTTGCAGTACAGTGCATAGTTAGATACATGTATTTTCTCTGCCTTTTTGTAGCTGAGATTGACATTAGAAATTGCAAAAGTCACTCAAGGGTAACAACTGCCAAAGATTTGTAAGCATGCTGTAGATCTACACTATCTTAAGAACCTCTTTGTTGTTGATTTTTTTATTATTTTTTTTAATCCCCCCACTCCCCCTCCTAATTTAACTTTTGTACCAGATACATGGTCAGGCAGGTTTACATTTTCTGTAGTCGTTGAGCTGGGGTTTTTTGTACGTTTTTTGGGATAAGATTGCATAATAAAGTTTAAATTAAGATCTGTGAAAGAAGTCTTTTGTCAGGATTGATAAAATGTTTTCTGTGTTAGTGTGATTACTTAGAAGATAATAATTACAGTACTTTTCAACTGATGAACTTGTATCTGTTTATTCATTCCTCTATTTATTGTCTTTCCTTGAACATTAAACACCTAATTATTAAAAAAAATGTCTGTGAGCCATTCTGTGCTGTTATGTAACAGTGGAGCTAATTTACATACAGTAATACTTCACCCACAGTTTCTCCACCCATGACGTGATCAACTAGGCAAAGATCAAGAGCTACTTTCACGCTGGAGTAAAGTGCCTGAAAGACTACAATGTAGAGGCTAGCGTGCAGAAAACCCTCAATCCCTCGCAGGTGCGTCACCCCTGCTATCTTGTCATAACTGAAAAGTAAGCAGCGCTGCATTGAGTTTTGTTGGATACACAGATATGTGTCAGATACCGCACAGACCCGACTGCTCGGTGAAGTTGTCGATGCTGTGACACTGGGTAGAATTTATTGCTCAATGATGTACCTATGCCACATACATACTGTGTAGCAGATTAATTGCTGGCTTGATGAGCGAAAATGATTTTGTCTTTTCAAAGCGTAAGTGTCAATGCAGTTCTGATGCATCCTCTAAAGCTGCGCAGATGGATAATCACACGAGAGACCAGTCATCAGTTGATCTTTTTATTCTTAACATCAGTCCATACAAATTAATTCCACTGTGAATAGGGGTGGACACTGATGCATAAAGTTAGGTAAAATGGTCTATTAGTACAGTATTTTCACAGCCACTTCTAAAACAGATTTCCTGACATCAACACTGATATTAGCCAAAAATACAGCGGTAGGTACACACAAACAAGCTAGTTCTTTAAATAACTGAAGAAAGAACACTAATATGAAGCTTTTTAAGTGATGAGCAAACAACCTATTTGGTGTAATAAACATTTGGTTAGCCACCACACTTCACACATAAAAATGACTGGAGTCTAGCACGTTACTCGTTTATCAATTGTAACATACCCTATAATAGGTTAACTTCACCTGATTTACATCTTGATACAAGCTTCCATTTGAGAAATATTTTGAGTCCAAAAATGTTCTATGTTTCAGACTTAAGCACTATGGAAAGAAAGAAATCGTATATCTGACTCCTGATTTTCATCACTCCAAAAACATTACATTAACTGCAATGGAATATTTGGACTCTACTGTGCATATACAGTATTTGACTAGAACTTTATAAATACAGTATGTATTATTTGTCTCCCTTCCTGCCTCAGTCTGTGTCTTTAGTTATTGGAATTGATGTCTGCTTCGTCCTTCTCCTCCTCCTTGAGGCTTTCCTTCTTGGCTCCGTCTTTGTCTCGCTGGTTGCTTCTGGAGGAGCCGGCTGGGGCTCGGGCCTGGTAGCTGTAACTGGCGGCTCCGAATGACATCCCTGAGTTAAAGTGAGTTTCCTCGCCTTCCAGCAGCTTCCTTGTAGGATGAAAATACATATATTAAAGATTCCATATTCTGCCAAACCAACTTTTTCTAGTATTTGGGATGTAATATTGTCTTTATGGTGCCACAGTAAACGTGAAATATGAATTAAAATCGTCCACGCATTCCTGAGTTACAGACGTTTTTCTGCCGAGAGGCCTGAAATCAGGTCATTTGAATTTCTCAAGCTTATCTACGTCACTAGCAAAGATCTCTGCCTACATTTCTGCTCCCGAGCCAGCGCTGTCAACATAAACACGTGTGCTCTGACAAGTGGATCTTCTACACGGAAGCAACCAATCAGAGGAAAGGGGTCAGTCTTCGCTAAATACGGACAAAGCAGATACAAAACCGGGTCAAACAGAAGTAACTGTCAGAGAGGCCTTTTCTGGACACTCGTATGACAAAAATTTGGTGTTTTATGACATGAAATTACCACTTTTATACTCAGTCCATGTTAGAGAGTCACTATGGAGGTCTAAATTGACAATATATGGGACCTTCAGAGTAGAAGTAAGACATTTTTTAATTCATTCATTTTCCATACTGCTTATCCACACTAGGGTCGCTGGCGTGATGGAGCCTATCCCAGGTGACTATGGGCGAGAGGCAGGGTACACCCTGAACTGGTCGCCAGCCAATCGCAGGTCACATACAAACAAAGAGTCTTAAATTAACCTATCATGCATGTTTTATGGGGACGAAACCAGAGTACCTGGAGAAAACCCACGCAGGCACAGGGAGAGCATGCAAACTCCACACAGGCGAGGCCAGATTTCAACCCGGGTCCTCAGAACTGTGAGGCAGATGCGTTAACCAGTCGCCCACTATGCCACAAGAAATTATGTTTACTTATTTATTCTGCAGACGGAGGCCCGTTTGAGTAGAGCGTTTATGTGGGTTCTAATGTGTTAAGTTAGTAAGGTAGTAAGTAAGAGGTAGTAATTGCCACCGGATATTCTTGTTCGGCATTTGAAAATTTGCAAAATAGTGTCTATTTTAGGGGAACCTATCCTCTCTTATTTGCTAAAAAATGTAGTTGCTGTTTTTGTGCTTGAGCCAAAACTTTGTCTCATAAAAATGTGCATTTCTTTGGTGCCATTTTGGGGCCAAAAAACTGTCACTTAACTAGCCTTGTCTTAAAGGAAAAAAGTGCTTTTCTGCTCTCCTGAGGCATCTATAGGTAATTAATCTTTTTGGATGGGTGTCAATTACTTGTGCATTGCCACGTGCATTTTTCTCTGTTGTTTTAAAACAATAAATTAAAAACAATCAACAGAAAAAAAAAATGAACTAATCAAATACATTGTAAATCTGTCATGAAAAACAAAACTATTTCAGTTGCAATGACAGCTTAGACTACTTCTGCTGCCTCTTTCCCCTACTGTATTTGCTCACACACACGGTATATAAATTATTGAGCCAAATTTGAGCATTTAATGCCGCACTTCTAATAAAGTAGCAAAGACCCAACGGAATTGTGTGTCAAACTGATTTTTGTTGCGATCCAGATAGTTTCGGATTCTCTCAGAGGGCTGTTATGGCTGTGAAACCACACAAATGTTTAATCGCCACATCATATTAAATATACACAACAATAGATGTTTACTGTCACGTGACTACATCTGGGTACTGGTCACCATCAGCACCATACTGGATGACTGGAGTCTTCACATTGCAACCACCAGTACAGCTTAACAGTGACAAATGGTGGCTAATAAATCTTTAAGTCTTTAGTTATTGGTGGGGATTAGATCTTATTTCAGAAAAGAGGTATGATGATAATGTGATACAACTTCCGCTTTTGAAGATGGTCTCTGTATTGGTTTGGTGAATGCAAGAAATCAGCACGAAGGCTGCGGTACTGCACACCAATGGACTTGGCTTGACTTGTATGTTCATAGTATACATTATGAATATAGTTAAGTATTGATGTAAAACACAATAGTTGATGCTTTATATAGTAATTGGCTTGAGGCGGCACGGCCGGCTCGCAAACGCAGAAATGCATTTTCATTGTGAGTGAAAGCGTGTGTGCATTTAGGTTAATTGTGAACTGCGACGTTGCGAAAGTGTGCGCCCAACACCAGTGCCAGACTCATCGCTCACTCATGGAAACAGTTGCCAGTTGCCGCACACTGCGGCAGTTCAATCGGGTTCGGCCAAGTCGCTCGATGCCTCTGGATTGGCAGACTGGGGTGGTGGTTTTTAATAAGGGGGACCGGAGGGTGTGTTCCAACTACAGGGGGATCACACTCCTCAGCCTCCCTGGTAAGGTCTATTCAGGGGTGCTGGAGAGGAGGGTCTGTCGGGAAGTCAAATCTCAGATCCAGGAGGAGCAGTGTGGTTTCTGTCCTGGCCGTGGACCAGCTCTACACCCGGCAGGGTCCTCGAGGTTGCATGGGAGTTCGCCCAACCAGTCCACATGTGTTTTGTGGACTTGGAGAAGGTGTTCGACCGTGTCCCTCGGGGAGTCCTGTGGGGGGTGCTTTGGGAGTATGGGGTACCGAACCCCCTGATACGGGCTGTTCGGTTCCTGTACGACCGGAGTCAGTGTTTGGTCCGCATATCTGGCAGTAAGTCTGACTCGTGCCCGGTGAGGGTTGGCCTCCGCCAAGGCTGCTCTTTGCCACCGATTCCGTTCATAACTTTTATGGACAGAATTTCAAGGCGCAGCTGAGGCTTAGAGGGGATCCGGTTTGGTGGCCTCAGTATTGCATCTCTAGTTTTTGCAGATGATGTGGTTCTGTTGGCTTTATCAACCCGTGATCTCCAACTCTCACTGGAGCATTTCGCAGCAGAGTATGAAGCAGCTGGGATGAGAATCAACACCTCCAAATCTGAGACCATGGTCCTCAGTCGGAAAATGATGGCGTGCCCTCTCCAGGTCGTGGATTAGACTCTGCTTCCTCATGGGAAGGCGTGTCGGTGGAATTGAGGAGCTCTTCGAAGTATTCTCCCCACCGACTCACAACGTCCCGACTCGAGGTCAGCAGCGCCCCAACCCCGCTATACACAGTGTTGATGGTGCAGTGTTTCGCCCTCTTGAGACGCCGGATGGCGGACCAGAATTTTTGCTTCAGCGACCCCCAAATTCCGCTTGGCCAGCCGGTACCCATCAGCTGCCTCAGGATTCCCACAGGCCAAAAAGGCCCGATAGGACTCCTTCTTCAGCGTGATGGTATCCCTCACCGTTGGTGTCCACCAATGGCTTCGGGGATTGCCGCCACGACAGGCACAGACTACCTTACGGCCACAGCTCCGGTCGGCCGCCTCAGCAATGGACGCGCGGAACATGATCTCCTCGGACTTTATGTCCCCCGCCTTCCCCGGAACATGAGCAAAGTTCTGTCGGAGGTGGGAGTTGAAACTCCTTCTGACAGGGGATTCTGCAAGACGTTCCCAGCAGACCCTCACCATACGCTTGGGCCTGCCACGTCGGACCGGCATCTTCCCCAACCATCGGAGCCAACTCACCACCAGGTGGTGATCAGTTGACACCTCCGCCCCTCTCTTCACCCGGGTGTCCAAGACAAGCGGCCGCAAGTCCGATGACATGACCACAAAGTCTATCATCAAACTGCGACCTCGGGTGTCCTGGTGCCAAGTGCACGTGTGGACACCCTTATGCTTGAACATGGTGTTCGTTATGGACAATACGTGGTGAGCACAGAAGTCCAATAACAGAACACCGCTCGGGTTCTGATCGGGGGGGGCCGTTCCTCCCAATTACGCCCTTCCAGGTCTCACTGTCATTTCCCACGTGAGCATTGAAGTCCCCCAGCAGAACGATAGAATCCCCAGCGGGAGCGCTCTCCAGCACCCCCTCCAAGGACTCCAAAAAGGGTGGGCACTCTGAACTGCTGTTTGGTGCATAGGCGCAAACAACAGTCAGGACCCGTCCCCCCACCCGAAGGCCGAGGGAGGCTACCCTCTTGTCCACCGGGGTGAACCCAACGTACAGGCATCGAGCCAGGGGGGCAATAAGTATACCCAAAGCTGCTCGGCTCCTCTCACCGTGGGCAACTCCAGAGTGGAAGAGAGTCCAACCCCTCTCAAGAGGACTGGTACCAGAGCCCAAGCTGTGTGTGGAGGCGAGTCAGACTATATCTAGTCGGAACTTCTCGACCTCACACACCAGCTTGGGCTCCTTCCCTGCCAGAGAGGTGACATTCCACGTACCGAGAGCCAGCTTCTGTAGCCGGGGGGCGGATCGCCAAGGTCCCTGCCTTCGGCCACCGCCCAGCTCGCACCGCACCCGACCCCTATGGCCCCTCCCACAGGTGGTGAGCCCATGGGAAGGGGGACCCACGTTACCCTTTCGGGCTGTGCCCGGCTAGGCCCCATGGGTGCAGGCCCGGCCACCAGGCGCTCGCCTTCGAGCCCCACCTCCAGCCCTGGCTCCAGAGGGGGGCCCCGGTGACCAATTTAGAGTCTTCAATCAACCTACTACACACGTATTTAGGATGTAGGAGGAAACCGGAGTACCCGGAGAAAACGGGTAGATAAGCTAACAGTTAGCTAAGCTCCTCTTGCTCATCCTCCTACTACCACTCTTTTTTTTTCTTATTTGTAATTTTCAACCGTCTGGATGCCCTGTGGTACCATGAAGAATTTAAATGGTTTGCATTACTATTAATTCCCTATTTAACTCTTTCCTTGAGTAAAAGAGAGCTGGCTTTTCTTTGGTGCAATGTGTGCTGTGTTAGCACAATAACAATAGCGATACCATCAGCAGCTGACAGATTGTTGAAAATATTATTAGTTATCAACAACAAAGTTATCAACTGTTTTGCTACATTTGGTGTTTTTTTTTGTGCTGCTTCGTTCGCTTATCAGTCACTAGGCAGTACAATAGACTTCCTGTTTACTTTCTTGTGACTTATAAGAGAAGAAGGTGATGGTTTTGATTGATTGTGGGGCATCATGGTACTTGGAATTCTTACCAGACAGTGAACCAGGCGGGACACTGACTTTGTCCTGATACAAACCAGAGCAAACTAAATGGATGAAAGCATCTAATTTTCTTGTGACCTTGCATTCATTTTGGTTTCTGCTGTCTACAATTTCTCATATTCTAAAAAGTACAAAGAGTAGCTGATTTTTCTGTGGCAATGCTTTAGTGCATGTATCCATAATGTTTTTGTTTACTTTTTTTTTGGTAACATAATTACAATACTGATAACTGTGATTACTTTGGTCATGACAATAATGATAGGACATTTCCATACCGTTTCATCTCTACTCACCTGTAAGCAGCTATCTCAATGTCCAGGGCCATCTTGACGTTGAGCAAGTCCTGATATTCTCTCAGGTGCTGGGCCATCTCTCCCTTGAGGTTCCTCAGCTCAGTATCCAGTTGGCCAATCGTGTCCTGTTCGAAGAGGGCAAGCAGAATGATGAAAAGACACTCATTGAAAGGTCACACAGTTGAAGGGTTACATTTGTCTTTTAAAAGACAAACATAACCTTTGAGGCTTACTTAGTTTGAGCTTCCCTAAATAGCTAGTGAAAACAGATGGCCTTCCTGGATCCAATTTAGCAGCAGTCTGGGTTAATCTAGATGCACAGGATCAGTTCACTAAGAACTTTCGCTGTCTAAGCCTAAGTGACTTCCACACTAAAGCTATTTATTTTGTGTAGTTTGTCATGCTGCCCTTAAAAGCTAATGCATCCAGATGGAACAGGTTAGTATCTTGAGCATAACAATGTGTTTTAAGGCAAGCATTTCTCATGAAACAGGTGTCAGAGTGTAAATGACCAGAGATTTTCATTGCTAAAATTAGTAACAATCATCAGAATGGTCAAGAAGTCGCAATTATAGCATGTTCATTGTCGTTCTCCTAGCTCAGCACCGAATGGCCATATTTTAGATGAATGACCCGCACGTACAGAACTTTATGCATGCATTATGTATTTTAAATTTATTGGAAGACAACAAGACCAATTTGGGGACCCGGGGGCCAGGTTCTAATTTGTAAATCTGCAAATAGTTTCTATTTAACTTGCCCTTGACATTGACATGTTAGGGCCACCTTGAAGGATGCTCTTAGGTAATGGAACTCAAGCTGTGACATAATTGATGAGTTTGCCCTGCTCAATCCTATTAGTTGGAGACACTCACAGCCTTCACTGGCGTGCTGCTGCATATTCAGGTTGAAGTAACTTACTTTTACTCGACGTTTACCAGGTATTTACAGTAACTGGTAATGGCTGACTGGTATTTAAAAAAAAAATGTTTAACATGCTTTAATCACTCAAGCAAGAGTGTGAACAGGCACTAAGGAATACTTTTAAAAGTGTGTTTTTGTAAAATGTTTGTGTTTGAATAAGTTCAAATGTGTTTAAAGCATGGGAGGGTTAAAACAATATTAAGACGCTATAAGACGCTCTCGCTATGCTTTACATATAGATTTTCACGGGCGGGTGCATCTGGAATATATCGCCTACGATAAACGAGGGTTAACTGTACTGCATATGTCATACGTTTCTCAATGCGTACCTGCAATGCTGTGACTTCAGCATTGTGAGTGTCCTCCATCTCTGTGGTCTGCCTCTCTAGAGACTCGTTGGCACCCCTCAGCGTCTCGATCTCCAGGGTCTTGGCCTGCAGCTGCCTCCTGAACTCGTTCATCTCCTCCCTGCTGGCGCGCATGGCCTCATTGCTCCTGGTGGCCTGTTCGCTCAGGCTGACGAACTTGCTCTTGTACCACTCCTCTGCTGACTGCAGGTTTTTGGAGGCAATGGACTCGTACTGGTTGCGGATCTCTTTCAAAGCTGAGGTGAGGTCGGGGTTGGCGAGTTCCAGTTCCACGGAGACCTGCTGCGCCTCCATCAAGCTGCTCAACTCCTGTATTTCCTCATCGTGGACTTTGTTCAGGAAGGAGATTTCATCCCTCAGCGATTCCACTCGGCGCTCCAGATCCAGACGAATGGCTGCCGCATCATCCACATCCTTCCTGAAGGACTTCAAGGTTTGCTCCGTCTCTTCATGCACGCTCAGCTCCTGCTCATACTTTACATTGAGTTTCTAAAATGTAGCAAATAGTTACACATGAGCAAAGTAAGAAAGACAAATGTAATGCTGTAAATAAAGCATACATTTAGATTTGCAGCTCCAGCAGACACAAAGGGAAATGCTGTGGTGAAACTGAAGGAAGATTTCTAGCTTGTAATTCGTAGTAAGTATTAATTTGGACGTAGCTTTAAGTACAACTGGACTGCATGCGTCATAGTGAGTGCCGGTCCTTACATTTTTAACTTTGTCATGTGAACAATTGAGGTAATCAAACTATTCGACACATCTTTTGTGTTCCACAACATTGCAAACTACAACCACCAGTCTCAGTCAAAATGGAACGGTTTTATTTTAGATGCATACCATATATTAACTGGATAATCATTTGCTTGAAAAGACTTGGTTAGATCGGGTAAAAGAAAACAAAAAGATTATTTCAACTTGTAGTTGTTTCTAAAAATATAGTTCTAATTCTCATTAAACTTTTTTTCTCATAGTATTTTTATTGAATTCTTTTCATTGTGACTTTATTGTTGTACTGCATAATTATTTTTGTTTCATTACAGAATGGCTCCAATGCTCCTCCTTATCATGTAATGATACAGACAGTCATGGTTGCTCTTGTACCTGCAACTCATCTTCCATGTTATTCCTCTCGATCAGGATGCGGTTCTTGTCCCTGTTCAGGTCCTCCAACTGGGACCGCAAGTCCCTCAGCTCCTGCTGGTAGAGATGAGCGGCCCGTGACGGTTCGCTCTGCCTCTGCCGCAGCGTCACCAGCTCGGCCTCCAGAACTTTATTCTGCTGCTCCAGGTGTCTGACTTTATCAATGAACATGGCGAAGCGATCATTTAGACCCTGTGCAGCAAGACAAATGCCTCATTGGTACTGGCTCCTGTTTGGCATTAACTGTAACATATTTAAGATGCTTACAAGCCTCCAAGCTAATGACGACTACATTTTTACCTGTTTTGGATGACCTTTCTTACATTTCGAGGTAGTTATTGTGTTTATGGGCAGCCTAAAATATGTATTTGCTACTCTGCAAAGGGACCATTGAAACACCTGACAGTTTAACTGTGTTAAAATGGTTGTTGGCCCCTATATCGTGTCTTTTAATGTAACTCCACGACTTTATCAGGAAATCATATGAGGGGACGTCAGTGACATAATTCAGAATTACATCTCAAACACGCGACTGAAATGCTCTCATACACATTACTGGAACACTCTCACACAAATATGTTTTTGTCACTCACACCCAACTAAAATGCTTTCTCAAACGCAACTGAAATGCTCTCTCACACTACAGAATTTTTTATTTTTTTTTTACTTCTCACATACGCTATTCTCATGAGAGTGAGAGCATTTTAGTTGTGTGTGTGAACTTAATATTTTTTTAGTAATGTGTATAACAGCATTTCTGTTGTGAGTGAGAGTGTTTCAGTATGCGTGTGTGCATGTTATATAAAGGTTTCAAATGCTGTGCTGTTTTAGAGCAACCCTATGTGTCCTGGAATAAGATTTAGCCGTATTAATCCTGGTTGATTTAAAGGTGAAATCTCATACCCAGCCCTGCTTTGTGGAGTTTGCATTTTCTCCACATGCTCTGGTTTTAATTTCACTTACTAGCGGGTCTGAAAATTATTTACTACAAATAATGTATATATGTTCATGTATCTATGCCAGTGACAGGCGGAACAATTAAAAGGTTTTCCACCCGTTAGCAGAAGGTACAATTCACCTGTGTATCCACCAGTTGTCACTCATACAGAACAATATCTACATGTTGAACTAAAAAGGCCCAGATTTCACACTGACTAAGCACATTTGTGAGTAAATTGAGACATTACCATTATTTCAGTACTTTTTGTGACATTTTTTGTTAGGTGGTGTCGTAACATTTTTGTCATGTAAAATATGGGCCTTGACTGAATAAAGGCCAGGAAACAATGGATTAGAGCAGTGATTTCCAACCTTCATGGAGCCAAGGCACATATTTTATAATTGAAAAAATCTCACGGCAATCCAACAAACAATGTCACAAACAGTGGATACATTAATTACTGTATGTACTTCCTGCTGTCTAATAGAAGACCATTCAATTGTTCTGTCTGTCACTATGCCTCACTGGCATAAATAGATAAATAAGTTAGATTATTTCTTGTAAATGAATAATTTCTTGAGCAATTAAGTTCAATTTGATAATTTCCCACGGCACACTTGACGAGCGCTCATGGCACACTGGTTGTGAATCACTGGATTAGAGAGTGCAAATACCAAATGCTGTGTCCTTTGTACTTCCATTACTTGACTTGTTTTATGTTATATGTTGTGGACATTCACTTGTTTAGTTATTGACGATGGGAAGTATGAAGTACAAAACTGTCACTGGAGTAGATTTTGGTGGTGTCTTTGAGTATTTTGTTTTCTGACGACTTTTGACTATTAGGCCTTCTCTGTACATCTGAAAACAGATATGTACTTTCTACTCCGTATTGTCAAATATGCTCATTAATTTTTTCGACGTGACTAGAGAGGTAAAATCAACTAAGAACTTGATTGAGATCTTGGGGTCTTACAAGGCAGAAAAAAAAGGGAAAGCAGCGACATGGAGGGAAGAGAGAGAGAGAGAGCATTAACGATGAAAGCAACAGATTCGGAGAAGCAAGATATTTGCTATTCATGGCCTTATTTAGAGAATTGTTGGATGTCGGCTTCAAGAGATTCGTAGTGAACGCGTCGTCTTGTGCCAGCCATCTTGTGGTGTTCAAGAATTCTTTCTAATCTTGATCTTTTTTGTGAAAGTGGGGAAAAGGGAGTTTTGATTTTATGTGGTGTTTTTTTTGTTCTTTGTTGTGTATTTTTGTGCACAATTTAAAGCTGAATATTTTAAAGAGTCAAATCTGAAAAGAAAAAAAAAACAAAAACACTTTTTGTCGTTGAGTGAATTTAACATGGTGGCACGGTGAACAACTGGTTAGCACGTCTGTTTCACAGTCCTGAGGTCCAGGGTTCAAATCCGGCCTCACCTCATGTTCTCCCTGTGCCTGCATGGGTTTTTGCGAGTGAAAACTTTGAAAACACATGTTGCTTTAAAAGGAACCAGTTGGTTGTTTTCATTCTTACTGCAAGCACGATGCAAAACAATAAAAGAAGGAAACTATTTTTTGTGCATTTTTTTTTTTCATTGTGACAGGTTTTAGAAATAGTTCCAGTATTGTATATATATATATATATATATATATACACTATTAGATTATATATTGTATATACATTTTCACTGACATACCTGCAGCTGCTCTTTCTCATTGGTTCTGATGACTTTCAGTTCGTTGTTGACCACCGAAGTCTGGATCAAGTCGAGGGAGTCCGTGGCCACGAGAGAGAAGGAGCCTGGAGGTTGGCCCAGCCGCCTGTACATGCCCACGGAAGAGGCGCTGTTTCGGGACACGGCCATGGACCTGAGACCCGGGGACACCCGAGGTATGGAGCTGCTCATACGGGGGGAGGAAGAGGAGGAGGCGGCGGAGAACCTGGAAGAATTCCCGAAAATCTTCCGGTAGGAGGAAGAAGTGTAGTGCTCTCTGTAGTTCATCTTTGCCGTGAGTCAGAGCTCAAAGTGAGGTACTTGGGAGAGATTTGCCGCAGCTTTAAGCAGCGCGGATACAGGTGGAGCAAACCATTCTGTACCCTATACAAAAACAAACAAAATAAAACATGGACACAAGTTTGGTAGCTTTAAAAACGATGTTAATACACCCATTGCACACACGAAAACGTGAGCTCAATTTGTACATTTACATCTATAATTTGTAAATGTTATGTTACGATCAGAAAACATGGAGCTGTCCATGTTGAAGCAACTGTTGTGCTCGTGTAATGGGTTCGTTGTGGATCAGAGGGCCTCCAGCCAAGATGGACGTCAAAGCAATACGAGTACATTGGGAAAAGCTTCATATTTAAATGACTAGCCTTTAACGAAACATTAAGATCAACCTTAACAAGAACAAAAATGCCATTTGCTTAAGTTTATCATCTATATTGGTACGTTGTGATCACAGTTATTGTATAGGTACAAAACTTCAAAATAGCAACAAACGTAGAATAGCTCAACCTACGAACACAGGCTCCTCGGCGACCACCCAAAAATGTTTGGAACTGCTTATAGATGCCACAAGATGGTAGCAAAACACTTGGCCTATTTGAATGAAGCGCCTCCTCTCACTTCAACGTTGGTCCTTGACCAAAAGAAAGCATTTTTTTTCTTTAAATATGTATATATTAATGATGGCTTTGGTCTCAGCACAAAAAAAAAAAGCAAAAAGGATAACATAGGATATGTTTCCCCCGAAAATTTAATAGGCAAATTTGCGTATTCTGAACCACGAGTTCACTGTATGACCTCACGATCAATCGTAAATTATAGAACTCTTAATACTACACTTAACTGCACAGTTGTTTGGGTCAGTTTTAGCCCACAGGCCATATGTTAGACACCACTCCTTAACCTTTCATAGTCCACAGTCCAGGTACAGTACATCGACAAAAATATTGAGACAGATCTCCTAACCTGCACGGGCACACTTATCCCACTGAGGCCATTTTATGTCAGTCGCAGGCTCACATTGCAAATATTAACAATCAGGTGTGAATTTTTGCTCTTTGGCAGTCTGAGATGAAGATCTGTGAAAATGATCTTCATTTTTCAGCAATTTCAGCATTACCACCCTAACCCCCAACGCTTCCACTGCCGAGACAAAAAAAAACAACTCAGTATTCCCCCTAGGTCCCATTTTGTCCCTACTGAGTATCATGAAAAACAAGCATTCGATTTCCAACACATTCGTCATCTGCTACTCGTGAATTCATCTATTCGCAGATTGTATTCTATCCCCCGTCATTCACTGACAACTCACCTATTTGTTGGTTTTGTGCTGTTTCTGAAACACCAAAGCCCTTCATAATAAGAAAAAAGCAGTGTTTAGGACGTTCATTTTCATAACCACACACATTTAAACATAATATAGCACCAAATTTGATACCTTGGGTCCCATACTAGCACAATAAGTCTCAATACTTGTGGGGGGAAAAAAAAATATATATATATATATATATATATACAATTGGGATGCTGCAAAAATACAAATCCTACGTCAGAGGCTTAAATTGATATTATATTTACATGATATTTCCATGGTCCTTTGTACTTGGAAAGCTTTCCCACGTAAGAATAACTTGACATTTATAATTTATTTGATTTGCATTGATGCTGGTTTCGTTGTGCTCTGCACTTTGTAACTATGTTTTAGGGCGTCTTATCAATGTATTGTGTACTCTGTGTTGCGATTCAATCTTTTCTCTTGTATTTTATCATCATTATTGCCTCATCCGTATTATTGCAGTTCCATGTGATTGCCGAAGGAGGTCAGTATTAAACAGTAGTTTTTCACCTTGTCTGGTTTAATAGCTGCTGGTGGAGCCATGAATGAGAGCAGGTGCATGATCTGGCACATGTTTGAAGATATGATTGTCAGAGGGGGGGGGGAAAAAAATGTGAATGAGTAAAAAGTCTTCCCAGAAGAATGGAAGTCGTTTCCTGCGAACTCCATAATTGATTCTATTTTCACTTCCTGAAAATGGAATGGATAGTTCTCCATATAGTGTATGTATCGTCGAATAAAGTGTGTACAAATCTGGAGTAGTTAGTTCTTTATCAAGTGCAGCTACAGTCAGTTTGTATTTGTAGTGTAACTGGTCATCCTTACTACTGTATGTGCACAACACACACTGTGTTTTTCTAAGGTAAAGCCATATAACCTCCATAGCCACCCCCCACAGCCAGACTGTGTGGGGGGCGGGTGACCGAGCGACGTGACAGTTCAGTGCCGTGGCGGCCGCCGCTCGTGCGTTATTGGCCGCCACCGCCGTGTAGGCTGGGACACGACGCTCTGACTCAGCTGTGAGTCACCACGCAACGTGCCTGTCGGCCACGCGCAGCGCATAGTGCTGTGACTCCTGCTGCGTTTAGGTACCGTCGGAAGAAAAACAAGTGCCCGTCCTTGCTTGGCATTTGCTGAACAATCTTGTGCCGTAACTGGTGGGAATTTATTAGTTGACATCCATGTACCAGGACGCTTTTTACCCTCACTAATAAGACAGTTCAGCGCACTAGAAGAAAGAGAAGGGCGCTCTAGTCGAACGCCTGTGACTTACTAGAATTAAAACAAATTTTCCACCACTAATGCCACTCTGGTTTACTAGTACGACTTTAAGATGGACATCAAGGATATTGAAAAACATGCTCAAATTGCTTTGAAATCCTTGATATTGAAGGGGGGGGGAATGCTCATTCGGCTTTCCATAAAGCAATTAGTCGATATCCTTTATATCCAGCATTAGGTCCACGTCCTCGTACCCGCTTTGTCCTGACTAGTCGGAAAACTTTGGCATACTAGTAGGACAACTATGTGTTAATAGGCAAAACTGTGCATTGGTTGACAACTGTGTGCTACGAGTACTACATGTGACGTAAAATTCTACTAGTTAACTTCTTAGCGCGTAGATGTCAACTATTGCGCTGTTTTGCTTCACTAATTACACGCAGTATGCCAAAGTTGTCTTATTAATGTGCAGAAATGTCATACGGTGCAAGGCAGTAGCGGAACAAATATTACTAGTAGGGCACAGTTGTTGTACTAATGCGCCCTAGTTCTACGAGAGTGTTGAATTTTCTTACTAGTGACGACAAAGAGTGTACTAGTGCATGAACCTTAAGTTGGATATCACTATCAAACAAATGCTCAGAGGCACGGTGGTCGTTTTTACACCGATCTTCTTACACACAGATATGTGTGTGTATTTACTGTCCTTAAGCTTTATTGGACTTGCTGGTTTATTATGGTTGCTAATTGTAATTTTCCGTACCACTCATTCTATGTGGGAAGTTGAAATCTATACCAGCTGGCCTAATGTAAGAGAGACTGACCTGTCAATCACAAGACTAACAGTAGACAACCAGTCATGTTTATATTTTAGGGCAATTTACAGTATATTTTTTACTGAACCTAACATACAGTCTGGCTGTGTTGAGAATATTTCACTCATCATTCCCTACTCTAGGTAGCCAGCAGGCTAACGAGAAAGGCGGCAGCTGGACCAAGGCAGTGAGGATTTATGGCACAGACAGATGCAAAACCAACCCAGGTTCTACCTTTGGCCACAGTACGGCGAGGGATCCTGGTTAAAGTAAGTCATTTTAAACTAAAAAGAAAAAAAAAAACTTTTTAAAGGCGGGAGTTGCCCAAAACGTGCCAGTGTCCTCTCTTTCCGGTTCAATAGATAGTTTTAAAATAATCAAATTGGATTTTTCATTTGTTGGATGATTATTTTGGAATAGTACAAGGAGCAACAATTTGATTTGGATTCGGAAGTCATTCATACTGTCAACACAACTAGCGAGTAGGGATTTAGAGGGCGAGTCCGAGCCCTAACCCCTTGTCGTCGTGAGGGTCACAAGTGAACTGGAGACTATCCCAGTGGACTTTGGACAAGAAGCATTGTGTACAACCTGAACTGGTTGCCAGACAATGGCAATTGGTTTTAGCCTTTCGGACCCAATATTCTTGGACATTTTGATGAAGTTCAAAGATCTATTGAACATTTGTTTGTCATTGTCATTACGTTTTTATTTCACTGGGGCAGCACAGACTACTGAGCTTTAGGGTTCAAATCTCAACTTCTGTCTTCCTGTAGGAGTTTGTATGTTCTCTCTGTACCTGCGTGGCTTTTCTCCGTGTATTCCGTCTTTCTTTCCCATTCCAAAACATGCGTGTTAGATTAATTGAAGACTATTTTTGTTCACAAGTGCGAATGTGAGCCTGATGCATGTTTGTCGATACAGTTTGTGCCCTGTGACTGATTGGTACCCTGCCTCTTGCCCAAAGTCCCAAAGTAACAAAATACAATTACTGCAAGGTAAAAAAGACATAAATAGTGAGCAGTCAAGTCAATCGCGGTTGTCATCTTGATTGACCCATTCAGAGAAGCAAGATATTCCCCATCCATGGCATTATTTAAGAGAATTGTTTTTATTTTGTTGGCTACAAGCAGGGCTGGAATGGCAATCAGGCACACCGGGCAAATGCACTCTGGTCACATTAAGCTACTTTTTCCATAGTCTACCCATAAAACATATTTTATGTCGCAATCTGCGTGCGTGAAGTTTCTTATTCGCAACTATCTTTTAATTAAGGCCTGGTCAGTATTGGTTACTGGCCATTAGTGCTATGCCGGTGGAATCTCTTTCTACAAGAACAGTGTGTGTCTTGCTTTTCCAGTATCACTCACTCTACATACTGTCTGACACTGTGTGACTGATTGGTCTTCTTGCGAGACAGAAATGAACAAAACTGCGCTGACTTTAGTAAGAGTCACTCCTAAATAAAATTGCCATCACACAAAGTAACCCAGCCACCAATATTTTGAAGAAACCAGAAGTTTCACCACGGCACTTCCCGTGCTCATGAGATACAGTAACTGATAAACTTGAAGATTCACTACCTCAACATCAACAGCATTCATCCGATGCACCGAAACATGGGGCAGTGTGTGTCTTCAATTTTTAAATTGTTCCTTTAAATCATACAGTTGAGAAAGTATGAAAACCCCCCATTGCCTCCGTTAGGGAACTGTTGCAGTTTCCTGCAAAAAACTGAGGCAGTCCTCTTTTGTAGTACAACAGTGGCCAACCGTACTCGATTTACACCATAGTGGAAAAGTGCAATGCGTTGATAATGGAAGTAACTCCTAAGGTGCCTCATGCAGTCTTTCTAATTCCCAGCATTTGGAGGTAAATTCAGAAAATTGTTTAAGGTACATCTGGCCATTTTGATGGAGGAGAATAAGCAATTGAAAGCTGTACTCGTATTTGGGGCGTGGCCAGTGAACAAATACAGTGGCAGTCTCCACCAGTTCCTTAGCGAATACCTGGCAGACAATGCAACAAAAGACAGCTGGAAACTGTGAAGCGTCATGCTGATACGCTCTTGGTTGATTTAAAAAAAATAAAAATAATAAAATAAAAAAATAAAAATAAAAAAAAAACAACAACACTGTAATGATGCCAAATGGATTATGTCAAAGCAGCAGTTTAATCAGAACGGGCTCTGGATTCCACCGTTTTGTGGGAAGTTAAACTATTAACTGTCTTTTGCATGACAGTGATATTGTCATAACATCATTAAAATCTCAAGCACTGTTCCTGCCACACAAAAAAAAAAATAATAATAATTTGGCTGGTGAATCCATTGTATCCCAAGTTTCACCCAATGCGATTCAACGATGATTAATAGTTATCCCATTTAGCTCCATTAGAGAGTTAAAACCCATCCATTTTCCGTACCACTTATCCTCACTAGGGTCACGGGCGTGCTGGCGCCTATCTCCGCTGACTTTCGGCGAGAGTGCATGGTACACCTTGAACTGGTCAAACAATACAGAGTTAAAATATTAGACACAATTCTCAACTCCACCCAACTCAATTTAAAGAGCACTTTCACAACAACCACAACTCAGACCATCTAATGTACAGTCATCCCTCGTTTATCACGGGGGTTACCTTCCAGACCACGCCCGCGACAGATGATAACCGCGATGTAGCAAACATATACAGAAAGACCCTGTGTACAAATGATTTGGGTTACGTACAAAATTTCCATAGAAAAAGTATCTCTAGTTCTGTATTATTTTCGGTTTGCTAAGGTAGGCACTTTATCTTTTTTGTTGTTGTTTTTCTCTTTTTATTAGACTGACAAAACAAGAGAAAGCGCTCGCTGGTGATAGAATGAGCGAGGCAATCAAAAAATTACAAAGATTATCAAAAGAACTGCAACAAATTGGACAACGGAGCAATTCATCTTTTAAATGACAATGATGACCCACTTTCTTATTTATTTATTTTTTTCTGAACAGAAAAAGACAAGTTTCCCCGGGGTGGTTAGTTGTGTGAAAATCAACCAATGAATTAGAAAAGAAACACACACACACACACACACACACACACAAAACACCTGAATGAAAATTTTCCCGTTATGGAAGAAGAGTCTTCTTCAATGAGGAGCCGTAGTCCTCCTTCCCTTTCCCCTCCTTAGTTAAAGTTAATGAGCAATAAACCGTTACCATGTTTATTTAGTGTTTTATTTCTTTACAATAGTGTGTTTTCTCTTGTTTCTATATTTTGCTATATTCATTTTCAACCACACACTGATAATAAAAGGTAAGTATAACTTAATTTCGAGGCTGGAACGGATTAATTGCATTTCCATTCATTTCAACGGGAACCATTACCTCGGGTTAAGAATCTTTCAGGTTACAAATGGGGTCACGGAACCAATTCCTTTCGTAAATGGTTCACTGCATTTATTTTATTATTGAGGTGGGCATCCAATGCTCATCCGGTTGAACATTGGTGACCACCGTCAGTCAGGTGTTGTGGTGCTGAAGTTGTAATCTTGCAATCACAACGTGCATGACATCACCCATGTTTGCTGCAAGATGAAGTTTAAATGTAATAAACAGCTGCAGTTTTCTAGCAGCCATTGGCGAGTAACACACATACAGAAGGAATGGTTCAAATCTCCTGTCCTATTTAGTCCTCTCCCTCGCTTTCAATTCACTTCATCACCGGCTCTCGTCCCTCTACATATCTCCTCCGGGATGCATTGCTCGCCAAGTTGATGCCAGCCGGCTCCATGTTTGGGCGAAGCTCCTCGAGGTTGTAGCATATATTCTCTAACGGTTTAGCGCGCCACAAAAAGAAAGGGTGGAAAGTGTAACTAAAAGAGAAAGTTAACAGAGCTGTTGTAAATGGGCTGCCCGTTCACAGATGCAACAACAAGCGCCGATATTTTCTGCCAAAGAATGTCACTGTAAATCGTTCAAAACAGGTTGGCATGACGCAAAACCGATACTAAATGATGAAAAAGGTGGAAAAGTACAAATAAAGGAGAAAGTAGAGCGGCGTGCCGACTCACAGGCGCCTCTTTGAAACTCATCACCTCTCAGATGATGCAAGACAGTTTTACACAATTGTAAACCACAACCATGATTATAAATAAAAAAATGAACATGATTAACTTTGTAAATCATTGTCTTGCATTGGACCGCATTCGATTCCGCAAATGTACCTAATGAAGTGGCAGGTGGGTGTATATTGACTCTTTAAGAAGTGCAAGTAAGTGCATTGACAACACGTGAGCATCTAGAACATCACCACATCACCTGACTAATCGACCACCATTACTGCGTATGATGTCATTTTTATGTGACACTGGATGGAATCTTTCCAGTGCAGCGTTGGTGCCTTTATTTTGAGCTGAGTGTTCACAATCATTCTTTCCCTGGAGGCACTGACCTCCTTTTCATTCTTCACACAGGCAGCACCTCTTGCTCCTTTTCCCTTCAGTTTGCTTTTAACATTTGTGTTTCTTCTCCTCTTAAAAAACTACACAGGTGAAATATTGTTTAATCTATTCACCGAAAAGATTTTAGTTGCTGTGTTAAAAAATAAATAGTGATATGTTCAAAGTTTGATGATACAGTACTCATGTCATCTGTTTCATATGGAAAGTATTTAATCATTTCCATCCATCTATTTTCTCTAGGTCGCTTGTTCGCATTAGGGTTGTAGGTGAGCTGGAGCCAATCTCGTGGTACACCCTGCACTGATCATCAGCCAATCGTAGGGCACATATACTGTAGACAAGCAGCCTTACACACTCATAATAAATAGGCTTTGCATAATCACGATTTTTGGGGCCGAACAGCGATCACCAAGTTTAAAAAAAAAATGATAACCGATCATAAGCTGGAGCAATGTGTCTATTTAAATGACTTGTTCGTTTACTGTATATACTTGTATACTGAGTATCTTCAAAAGTATTCTCTATTCAGGTCATTTATTCTAATCAGTCAGGTCAAACCTGTTGCCTGCTTGCGAGCCGTATCGTATTAAACGTATGTGAACATACCTCAAGCAATCCTTGAATTAAAATCCTCTCCCGAGCACCGGCGACCACCAGCACACGTTTTTTTCCCCATTTTGTTCTTATAATACACACGGCACAATCCATTGCTGTTGTCGTCGCGATGGTAACGAGTGTATCCGGTCGCGTTTCAGTTGACAAGATAAAGCCCAGTCATCGTAAAAGACGGGATGTGGTGGTATTGGAATACAAGATTTGATTGCAGTAGTTTGGCATAGTGCAATCGTGAAAGACCAAATTTGTCTTGTAGTCTGATCCACGCATTACGTGTTGTCTGTCTCAGACACCACCAACATGTTTTTGTTTTATTTTTTTTAATAACTATTGGTTGTCAGCTATTTGCAGTACTACATCAAAAGACACGCGACAAGGCTAAATATAAACTAGCTTTTGAATTCAAAATATACTGTACACGATGGCGATGCGCAGTAAATGTCTTTTACGGCGCAATCAATGACGTCATTGATCGGATCGGGGAATTATGACATTAAAGCCGATCAGCCAATACCGATCAAGCTGATTAGATCGGTGTAAAGTCTAATAATAAAGCCTATGGACAATTTTGTCTTCAATTTACCAGCCATGTTTTTGGAAAACCAACGCCAGCACAGGGAGAACATGCAAACCCCACATAGAACCCAAAACCTCTGAACTGTGGGGCAGAACTGCAAACCATTAGTCTACCATGTTGCCAAGTATTAAATGTATTAAGAGAGCAACTGTTTTAAAAGCCACTGATGAGCAGCAAGCAGGTACTGGTGTGTCGGGAGTCCCAAGAACCTCTCAATGCAGCATCCTCCAATGGCTTGTAGTCATGCATAAAGCCGTATTTCGGCCACCCCTAACAAATCTCACAAGGAGAAACGTTACCAGTTTATGTTTGAGGGGTTCTTCACGGAGGTGTGCAAAAACACAAGTGGACCCAAGTTCAGGACTGAAGAATCTCAAAAAGCTATTTATAAAGAAAAACAACAAACATGTACAGAATTTTATAAACAAAAAAAAAAACATAAAAAAAAACCCAAACCAAATACTAGAGCCATGGGGATAAATTTATCACCACAGACGGTCACAGGGCATTTGACAATGGTCACAGACCAACTGAAAGAAAAACAGGGAACAAAATACAATGAGGCACACAAGGACTAGACACAAGTGGATGGAGAGACTTGATTGGCTGATACACAAGGGAAACAGTGATGACGAGAACAGGTGGAGACAAAGACATAAGCAGACTGAGAAGGCTTGAATAGGTTACACAGAAAAAAAACTAAATTACAACATAGGAAACAGTAATAATGTGTACTAATATCACGTTGAACCACAAAAACTAACAAGATAGGAATGAATTAGTTGATTAATTGAAAATCAACCCTTAGCACCATGAGGTCTGTGTTTTTCATTTTGCGTTTATTGTTTAAGCAGTGTTTAGAAATGATTGCATTATTGTTTACACTCATCAGTTTTGAAAAAAAATAAAAATAAAGCCTTTACAAAGATAATATTTCTCTGCTTCGATTGGCACACTTGTACTTATAGATTGCAATGTTTCTCGTTTAGTTAAATAAGGTAACCAAAATATCAGACACATCTCTCAGTGCAGTGCAGGCGCGAGTACATGCAGTATATGCCATTGCAAAGTACGGTAAACATATTATATATACACAAATGCATACATACAGTACATATATACATACGGACATACATATGTATGCACGCGCGCACACACATACAGTAGATTTTGAAAAGTCTACACAACCCTGCCAAATGGGCAGGGGAGATTAAAATAAACAACTGAAATAATTTGTGTAGACTTTTTAAATCCACTGTAGTCTGCGCCATGCATTACGTGTCGTGTGTGTGTGCGCGTATGAGTGCGTGCGTATGTGCGTACATGCGCATGTGTGTGTGTGTGTGTGTGTGTCATGGGAGACGTGTGAGAATACCTCGGAAGACAAGTCTGTGGCACCCTGTTTATAACTTTGGACTGAAACAAAGCGGAACGGTGTGGACTGCAGCCATGTTCAGAAGTGAGGCTTGCATAGGTCTAACCTGAAAGTAAATTTTGTTTTTCTCGTGTTTTGACTAGATGAGGTTGGACTGGATTCAGCTCAGTTAATTTCCCCCTGTATACCATCCAGCTTGTGCTTTGGTCCTTGACCCTAAAGAAGCTAACATGAAACTACTTATTTTTCTCCTTCCTATTGTGATGTTTTGAGAAAATGTCACGGTTCTGTTTGTTTGAGTAGGTTTGGGCAAAAAAATCTTGGAAGCAAAGTATTTTTCTTGTTTGTTTTGGCTCTTGATCAGTGCACTGAAGTAGCAAGTCAAAGTAAATATTTAGTAGGCCGAGTTGTTCTTTCCCTGTCTAGCCATTGCGACTAACTTAGACGTAAGCTAGATGGTAGATTCATTCGATTTTTCTATTTTAATGCAATGGGCAGTACACAAAAACAGCAAAATGCAATATTTTGCATAACTCAACGCAAACACTTTGTACTAAGATTTCGAGTTCTTCGTCTTGTCCTTCTCCCCATAATGCACTGACAATGCCCCCCAAAACCCAAATCATATGGAAATGACCTTTAATGTCAGATAGGATCCCTCTTTGACATTGATGATACTATACAGGATGTATGAAGAATATTATCCAAAAGTTTGAATGTGGTTTATGTAATATCCTATTTAAGTTATGACTGAATAGATATTTAATATCCTATTTAAGTTATGACTGAAAAAGAGCTCAACACGCACTAGACTTTAATAACCACACCTAGTGAACTCAATTAGTTTTTTGCTTTGATACCATAAAATAATCCTTCACTGTGTTGTCATAACATTTATAACCCATAAAGATGTGTTTTTTTTGTTTTTTTTTACTTCAAATCAGGTTAGGTGACTTTGCTTTCTCTTAGTGTAGCAAAGTCTGTTTAGTGCTCAGAAAGAATGTAACATTTGATTGAAAAAGCAAGCCTTAATGGTTAATGCAATTGAATTCCAAAGCAAGCTAAAGAAACGCAGGAATGTATATTCCCCATAATGGAGGTCAATGGCACCCATCATTAGATGTTAAATGTCATCTAATGCTGTCCCCTGAGAAAACTCTCTTATCCAATGTCGAGTTAAACTGGTCATTATACCAACAGGAAGTGAAGCTGGAAGAAAGCCCTCCGCCTCCCTCTCACCACCCTTTGCAGCCATAATTTCCATACAACCCCAATTCCAATGAAGTTGGGACGTTGTGTTAAACATAAATAAAAACAGGATACAATGATTTGCAAATCATGTTCGACCTATATTTAATTGAATACACTACAAAGATGAGATATTTAATGTTCAAATTGATAAACTTTATTGTTTTTAGCAAATAATCATTAACTTAGAATTTTATGGCTGCACAGGGTCATGTTTACCAATGTGTTACATCACCTTTTCTTTTAACAACATTCAATAAACATTTGGGAAGTGAGGACACTAATCGTTGAAGCTTTGTAGGTGGAATTCTTTCCCATTCTTACTTGATGTACAGCTTCAGCTGTTCAACAGTCCGGGGTCTCTGTTGTCGTATTTTACGCTTCATAATGCGCCACACATTTTCAATGGGAGACAGGTCTGGACTCCAGGCAGTTTGAACATGAAATATCTTGTCTTTGTAGTGTATTCAATTAAATATAGGTTGAACATGATTTGCAAATCATTTTATTCTGTTTTTATTTATGTTTAACACAACGTCCCAACTTCATTGGAATTGGTGTTGTACATCTGAGTTAACTGACAAGGTGCATCGTTTCCTTTCTGAGGCTCCCTAGGGGGCTTGAATATTTAACCTTTTCATGGACCGCAGTGCCAGTCGTTTAAGCTTTAGATTTTCAGTTCACTCCATATACATTTGTCTTTTGTCTGAGATGCATTTAATTGAGTACAAGGCAATCTATGTTTCAATGGCAAGAAGGGACATTAACATTTCCTTCCTCCAGCGATATAGGACGTTAAGATAGCCTTTACTGAATTACAAAGCTGCTAATTGTTTGGTGTGAATGTGAGTGAAAATGGTTGTTTGTTTATATGTGCCCTGCGATTGGCTGGCGACCAGTTCAGGGTGTACCCCACCTCTCGCCCGAAGATAGCTGGGATAGGCTCCAGCACGCCCGCGACCCTGGTGAGGACAAGCGGTAAAGAAAATGGATGGATGGATGTTAATTGTAGAATTTTTTATTTTTTTTTAATTCAAATTGGTGAAAAATATTAGTTTGCTCATTTCAAATGATGTGACGGGGCACTGAACTGAAATGTTTAATTTTGACGAAAGGATTTTCTTGAATTGAATGCGATTTGTGCATGCATTGTGGACATGGACAGAAGTAGCAATGCTGACATTGGTAAGAAAAAATTATAAACTTTGCATTTTAGGGACATTACGGTTAGTTTAAAGTCATTTATGTCTTTAAATATGTATCTGTCCTTGACTGAACATAATATTCAGCCCTTCAATCCAACTACCGTACTGGGGACGGGAGGAGTATCTACTTAAATGTAAATATATCTCTCATATAAACCAGAAATACACCATAAAATGTTGTTAAATAACAACAGTAAAAGCCTGTGCCTTGTGTGAAGCTTGTATGAGTGTGTGAATGTGTATGAACACTGAAACTCGCTAACGTGTTTCTAAATTAAACAAAGCTAAGTTAGCAAGCGCATCAGTTTTGGCTTACACTGGTAATGTTTGTTCCAACATTCAAACATGGCTTACATGGGGGGGAAAAAAAGTTTCAGTTTAAACTTTCAGGCTACACAAAAATGAATCATTTCTATTGATTCGAAGCCAAAATATTAAATTTGACAGACTACTTCATATTTTTAAAGTTATGTTGTGTTTAATGTTTCCAGTGTGAATGTGTCATATACAAGGGTAGTTTTATTAGTATTCTTTCCTCACCTTCTGCTTTGTATCGACATCTAATTTGGACCAACACATGTTCATCTGTTTTTCCCCCCAAATATTTTTGGAGCAGATTGTGGACAAAGAAGTGGGTGTCTGGAGAGGGTGCTGAGGAGGGGAGAAGGGGACGATGGGTGGGAGGCTGTTTATGGAGGTGAGTTTGAGGGGGCAAAGGTGGGGGTAGGATGTGTGTGTGTGTGCATGTGTGTGCGTGTGTGTGTGTTTGCATCATCTGCATAAGGACATGCATGCACTCGTCTGCTGGTGAGACCATGTCTGTGTGCGCACTGCCAGCTTGTTCATTGGCCTGTGTGTGTGCGTGTTTGTGCGTACACGTGCGTGTGTGTGTTCTTTTGTTTTTCTCTGGGTTGCTGGGTGATGGGACCAGCTGGGAGGGCTGAAGCCATTCACTTCCCTTCTGCTACCCTGAAGGCAGCCAGCAGGGAGAGAGAGAAAAGAGGTCGGCAGACTGAAATAATGGAAAAAAAAAGAGAGGAAAAGGGAGCGAGATTTTGTCGATGTTTATATCTCAAGGCAAAAGAGAACGTGAGCGAGGGAGTGATTCCAGTCACAGAAAAACATTGTGATGGCGAGATCTCTAGAAGAAGCTCGTCATGAAGGAACTTGGTGTGACGCTGAGTGAGGGGTGGGCGTGGGGGGCGGGGCGAGGGGGGGGGGGGCGGTGTAGCTAGATGAGTCGTGATAGAGCAGAGGCGCTGACTCAGGCAGTCTGCTTGGGCGTAGGAGGTAAAGCGTAATAGATGACCACCTATTTAACTGGATTACAGTAATCAGGTCACCACAAAGATAGAACACATCTGATTATGAAATCAACATTAACAGATTTTTGATGATAGTCAGTATTTTCTTATTAAATTATTAAAACTGTTAACAGATGCTTTTAGATTATTCAGATTTAGACACCTTTATGGATTCCAGAGCAGGCAGTTAATTCGTGCCATTGATCAGTGTTATTAATCTGAATTGGCAAATACATTATATTGTAAAATGATTACAATAAGTGAAAAGAAGCTGCTGAAGTTCTGATTGAAAAGGAGAAAATTGGGTCATTTTGCAGCAATCCGTGCATCTTTAATACTATTTTGACAGGAATCCCCAAGTGTTTAGAAGGGAATAATTATTGAAAGATTGAAGTAAATTGGTTAACATAACTCCAAAGTCCCACACCCTAAAGTCGCAAAATTTAGAACTCAACTAAACCTTTCGGGAAATCTCTCAAGGAGATCGCGGCACTGAAAGCTCTGTCACCAAAGTTTGGTGTTTGGGATGTTGGGCAGGCGAGTGTCAGATGACCACAGCTTCTGAGAATGGGTGTAGGCATGGAGGAGGCCAATGATGTATAGAGAAATTTGTTGGTAATTAGGAGAAGATTGAAGACTATGCACAGCTTGATTTGGAGACAGTGAAGGTGAATGAGGGACGGGGTGATGTGCTGACAGGGCTCTCAGCAGTAGAGTTAAGGACACATCGGAGCCTATCCAGGATATTGCTAAAAAACTCGGACTTGGTAAGGGATGTGGGTTTGGAAAGATTAGTGCTCTTGAATAGCCCCTCAGAAAAAGAATGGATGGAACAGCTGTGAGTGGTAATGGAGTTATTGATGTTAATACTGTATGTTGCTTACTGTAAACCACTGAATGTATCCTTAATGGTTTTATCAACAATATCAATATCAACAGTTTTACTATGGAACAGATTACTGTACTTCAATTTCTATTCATAATTTGAATAAATCGTAATTCTCGTGTATTTATTTTAAGTCATACAAGTACTTCGACACGTATAGACGTGTCTCATGATGATAATGCTGTGAGGCCTAGAAAACATGAGACGTAACAAGGAAAAATAATGCTGTTGGCCTGTGTGGAACCGCAGATAACTAAAATGCAATTTCAGTGATACATTTTTTTATAATGATTTATTTTGGTAATGCATTTTAAAACATTGCAGTTGGAAGAGAAATTCACACACACGCACACACACGCACACGCAAACGCCACTGATTGTGATCATGAATCAGGCAGTGCAAAAAGAAATGCTCGGGAAGAATAGTTCCGTGTCCTTCTTGTGGTTTGGAAAGAAGAAGAGCACTGGTATCATGAAGCTGCCAGAGGGTGAGAAAAGGGAGAGACGATGGCAAAGCAGCTAAACTGTCGCTGCAGGCCCCTGAACTGCTCTGGCTGCTTCCTTGTTTTCTGACATGAGTCGCCACAAGATTAACGACCTTCCTGTTTTCAGCTCCAGTATCTCCCGCACAACAATTTTTCAAGTACACTTCCACATGTAGCAGAATGGATTGGAGGGTTTATATGCATTTATAAGAATAGCAGTAAAGCTTTCACTTTTACCAACAACTATTCTTTCCATTCCATTAACAGCACTTCGACGTGCTTATATGTCACCGATACTGGGTGTTAACAACTCTTTCCTCTTCTAACAGTCCACAATCCTCAGTTGGCTCTCCTAATGTTCAGGTGAGTCACGGTTCAGATAACCTGTGACCTCAATTGCGATTAAACCAAGAGCCAAATCTCTGTAGCCATTCAACTCGTGAATGGTCCACGGTTTGTTTTTGTTCAAGTGCCTCCGGGTAGAAACAACTGGCATACCTATGTGCCTGCTACTCCTAAACTCCTACTAGAATGTGTTACACGCTCCACTTTGTTATGGAAGGCTCTGCACACAAGCATGCAGTCTACACACTGTAATCAAAGGCAAAAGCAATAAAACAGACTTTTGAGCATTTTTAGATGCTAGTGTTACATAACTGATGTGTAACGCATAATGTTCACTACTTCAAATTTCCTGTTTGTTCAAACTATTCCCATAAGTAGTACTTTCCTCTTATGATTTGTTTTCAGTGCAGTCTGAAAATATTTCATGGAACTGGAGGGGAAGAGAAAAGGCATTAATGAAAGGAAGACAGTGCAAAAGTGAGTGTGTGAGAGAAAGACACTTCTTTCCTGTAAGTCACCTGACAATGGAGGCGTTACATTGCCACGGGTAAACAACCCCCCACCCTCTCTCTCTCTCTCTCTCTCTCTCTCTCTCTCTCTCTCTCTCTCTCTCTCTCTCTCTCTCTCTCTCTCTCTCTCTCTCTCTCTCTCTCTCTCTACGCGTTCCTGTATCAAGTTCATGTTAGAGAATGCAGGCTGAAAAGTTGTTTATCCTGTAATTTCTGCAGAGTATCCCAGTTTAGGTCTCTCTCTGCACTCTTCATTCAAGATCCAACAATTGGTCGAACTTCCTCAAGCACTGCACGCTGTAGCCAAGATCGCTGATAGTGTTGGAGGCAATTTTCAACTGCAGTTTAACAGAAAGGCTTTACATTTGCAAAAGTGAAGTTCATTGATTTGTTTCCAATAGTTCTTGGATAGCGGTGCAGCTTTTTATTTTTTTTACTGTGAGAGGTCAGGCGTTAGACAGACAAAACAACATGTACATGTTGTTTTGTTTTGTACATGTTGATGTTTATGTTGGTGTTTAAACATACAATTTTGTTGTATCTGACGCTGCTCCATGTGTCAAAGTCGCAGTTGTTTGTTTATAATTATTGTAACATCTATACTAATGTCTGTTAGCCCATCTATGACATTTCACATGATAGCTTTAAGCTAGCAGACATTTTTTAGTGTATGGTTTTAGTGGTTTGGTTTAACATCCATCCATTTTCTACACCGCTTATCCTCACTAGGGTCGCGGGTATGCTGGAGCCTATCCCAGCTAACTGCGGGCGAGAGGCGGGGTACACCCTGAAATGGTCACCAGCCAATCGCAGGGCACATGGAAACAAAAAAACATTCACACTCACATTCACATCTACGGGCAATTTAGAGTCTTCAAATAACCGGAGGAAACCGGAGTGCCCGGAGAAAACCCACGCAGGCACGGGGAGAACATGCAAACTCCACACAGGCGAGGCCGGGGATTGAACCCCGGTCAGATTAGAACCTGGGACCTCAGAACTGTGAGGCGTATGTTCTAACCAGTTGTCCACCGTGCCACCATGGTTTAACATTTTGGTCTTTAAATATGAAAATGTTAAATTCTATTTTCTGTTATGTGTCAGTTTTTAGAGTACCGGGTGTAACATATCAACTTATTTGAGAAAAACAAAAAGAGTTTTGGAGAGAGAGTGACAACCAAAAGTACTACTCATATTTTACTAGTACTGTACTGGTAAGTAATACTTCAAACAGTGTGTTTTAATAAGTTCAAGTGTATCATATGTTTAAGCGTGTTTAAAACGTTGGAGTGGTAAAACTACTAAAATATTTTTATACGTTCTCTCTATATTATGGTTTTCAAGGGTGCGTCTGGAACGTATCCCCCCCAATAAACAGTTGTTCACTGTATAGGCCTAATGAGCACAGAGTGCACATACAGGTACATGCACCTTTGACATATGTGCCAGTTAAAAATATGTTACAAAACTTGATACCGACCTACTTGTGTCTGCTGTTAAAGTTGACTGCTGTTGATACACGCCCGGGGCATTGGCACAATCACGTGCTTCGTTTGCAACGCCATCATAGTTTTAGCAAAATTATGTTAGGTCTTGTCATACAAGTGTTTATAATAATTTAATTACAATTAGTATTAAGTCAAAAAAGTAAACAATACACCTTAATGAAATGCACCCATACGGGAGTAAAAATAAGTAACTGCGCTAATAACTACAGTTAATACAAAGGCATTTAGCATTTTTAACATTAACTGTCACAGGAGTGGAAAAATAAGTTAAATACTATGCATGTAATGAAAAACATAACAAAACACTCAACCTCATAATGACGCATAGAGCAGCCTTGCAGTGGGCGGGGTGTTAGCTGGCGGCTAGTGATATCAGCTAACATAGCAGTCTATACAGCGTTCTTAGGAATTTCATGTGTTCTCGGCAGGACACGCCACATTCCAGTATTACAGGATGCAGAACACGCGCTGCTGCACTATGATTGGCTGCTGTATCCTGATACAACACACCGTCTGGCTTCCCGACAGGAAAAGGAGTACTTGACCTAAGTGTGGCAGCATTAATAAACCCACCCTAATCCCGACTCTAACCCATCCTAAATCGCCTTAACCCCAACCCTAACCCTAAATCTAACCATATTTTGTATGAATGGTCATATCGTTCTATTTGCATAGCCTGCCCCTCCCGTGATGCATGAGCCAATCGTGTTGCAGTGTGGCGTGTCCTGCCTAGACCATGACTGAGATTCCTAATAATGCGTCTATACATCATCACTCAGCGTGTCCGCTTGTCAAACAGGACAATCAGGTGGGACCTCAAAGCCCAACACTAGTCGCAGAACATCCAAATCAAGTTTTTTCCAAAAAGCTGGTTGATTCTGGATGCCAGACCACAAACAGATTTGGTAGGAAGGCGGATAAAGAAAAGAGGAAGCACAAACGTTAGCAAGCATAAACCCATAACATAGCTAAAGATCACTTAACTGAACCAACTCTTCTGCTCAGGCAACCATGCGCCTACTGGCCTATCATCTCCCTCCTCATCATCTCCACCTAGCATACTGTAACACTAACCACTTTCACACTGCATTCCTGGTAAAATAGTGTTTCAGAGGTGTAACAGTCCAAATAGGAATTATTTTCCTGAAAATTTCAAAAACAATTGCTTTCAAAAGAAAAGGGAGATGGAAGCAAATCTGCAAAAGGGTGTAGAAAAGTGATGAAGATTAATATCCAGTGGCACCTTGACTTGAGACTACCCCAACTTACAGCTTTGTTGAGTTACAACCTGGCGCTTAGTCAATTTTTTGCTTTGTGTTGCGAGCCAAAATGTGGGTTACAATTTAAGCGCGAACTTCCGATAGGCTGCCGCTCGGATGAAGTGAAAATGTGGTAACTTGCAGGGAGTGTAATTCATTAGGCCACGCCCCTGGTAGGCACGTATCCACCACATGAGTACTACAGTAGGCACTGTAATTACACGTTATAAAACAAATTACTTATTTAAATTCTCTTTTATGATGTTTCCATAGGTTAACAAAAATGATTTTTTTTTTTTTTTTTGGGGGGGGGGGGGGGGCTGGAATGGTTTTATGCCATTTCAATTCATTTCATTGGGGAAATTTCATTCATGTAGTAAGTAACATGAGTTATGAGCCTGGTCATGGAAGGAATTAAAACCCAAGTCAAGGTACCACTTTGCTATTTTCAGTTTGCGTCGTTGAAGTGGTGGGGCCCGAAGAAGCATTTTTTTCCCTCAGGCCCCCAAATCCCATCTGGCACTACTGGTCGGCAGTGAATATCCGGTGTTAAACTAAATTCACTCAGCGAGACAAGAATTAACGTGTGTAACGTGAGCTATAACTCTTTTTATTTTGGCAATTTTGACAAACGCATGCCACAGACATTTTTTTAAGATATCGGGGGGAAAAGATCGTCTATTAAATGCGAGTCCACCAACTTCCGGAGTATACAGCATTCTTCTTCTCCTTTCATATTCTTCTCTTAACAAGCCTAGGAGTGTAATAGTCACACATTATATTATGTATCATATTATACTAGAGTGTAATGACTGGCTGACACCCCACTAGGTCTCAAGCACAGGTCATGGGTAGTGTGGGTGTACTTAGTTGTCCTGATATCATATCACATCTCATCATACAAAAACATCTACCTTAATATGCAAAAACGACACGTAGGTCAGTGAAAGATAATTTTCTTTTTCCATCTGTAGTTTTAAAAAGCCTACAAACTCAATAGACTTTATAAAAACTACATATGTTCTTGTTCATTGTTGAATGTTCATTGCATGTAACATTCTAATGTGTGTTTTGTGTTCATGCAACAGCAGTTGCAGGAAACTATATAGTTTGTGAGCAGATATGACTAAAGTAGAAACACCGCAGGAGGTTTACTGACTTCTACTTCCTCTTTTTTCGAAGTGTGAGAGACAACGTATTTGACAAGGATCTAGGAAGTGTTACTTTATTTGGAATTAGGGAAGATAGGGCTTGGACTCCAGCACCCCGTGACCCTGAACAGGATAAGCGGTATTGAAAATGGATGGATGGATGGATGGAAGATAGGGACTATGTAGGGCGAGGATGGCTGGCCGGCGCTTTCCAGTTTTGTGTACGAGTGAGTGTGTAAAACTTGAAGTACAATCTCCATGTTTTTTAATTTTTTTTATTTATTTATTTTTTTTTTAAATCACATATAATGATGGAAACATGCCGGTGCTTCTTAGAACCTATTAAATGAAATAAAGTTGAATGTATTGCTATAAAGTTTTCTTTTGCTGCATCATAGCAACAGCTTCAAGGCAAATTCTTCATTCACATTTGTAGTTTCAGTTCAAAACGTTTGCAACCTGTTTTTCTATTCTGCAGTGTGGCATTTGAAAATTATTCTCGTGGGAACTTTAAAAGCATCACCAACATTTGATATCATCTATTCGTAATAATATTATTTCACAATTTGGCTTATTTTTCACTTCAGATCTTGTATTAAATACATTTACAACTTCCTTGCCACGTTTGTAAAAACTGCTAAATGTATACGATCATCGGAAGAAAGATCTGCGATTGGCTGGCAACCAGTTCAGGGTGTGCCCCGCCTCTTGCCCGAAGTCAGCTGACATAGGCACACGCACTCCCGTGACCCTAGTGAGGATAAGCGGTATGGAAAATGGATGGACGAAGAAACATTGCGTAATACTCATGTTTACAGATCAATATAGTGGAAACCTTCAAATTCAAACGCCCTTAAAGTTGTGTTTCGGAATGCTAACAAAATTGCATCTAAAGTCAAAAAAGGAAAAAAAAGTCACAGGTCAAACAGTCATTGTGTATGATGTCACATGAAACTATAGCACAGTGAGTTGGCTTTGAGGTATTTTCTTCTCTGATAGCAAAATGGAAGGATAACTGTGTTATAAGAAAACGAGTGTGACCTTGGAAGCTGGAAATAGACATCGCGCTCCTACCGCTCAGTAAAATGTTGCTAATGAGACAATGAGTCCACATAGAATTGAAGAACAGAATACACACTCCAATTTCTCATGGCATAATGTGAAGAGATCACCTTGCAAGCACAAGGAGTTATGGCCAATTTGTTGATTTTCAGTTATAACATACAACTTTCAGTCAAACACCGCCATTTTGTATACGTTACATGTCAGCCACCCATTATCACAAAGGTACGTTTTATTTTACGGTAGCTGCTGCTCTTTTATAGTTAACTTCTTTGTACACTGCATGGCAGGTAGGGCTGTTAAAATGAGCAGTTCATAAAAGTTCTATAAAGATGACAGTTTTACTGCGGAACTGATCTGTTTTTATATATTTGTATTACTTCCTATGAGACAAATATGGAGTATAAAAAAACAATGAAAGCTGGCCAGTATCTTGCAACGGACGGTTATGTTCAAACTCAGAGGGTCCACTGTTTATGTTTGTTTATTTTTATTATTTATGTGTGTTACCTGGGGTAGTATGATACAGTGTAACAATTGAGAGTAAAGAAAAAGAGTGATAGAGAGAGTGGGAATAAAAACAGATGGGTGGTTGGGGGGACAGCCCCCAAAGTCCCCCTTGTTCTTCACCCCAGCCTGACTCCCAGCCCCTCCTTCTCCTTTCCACCCCCAACCTCTCCCTCAATGTTGAGCTGTGACACTCCCTGTTTTATAGCATATGATTATCCGGTCCTCTTCACACATACTCCCCAAATCTATCAAAATTAAGGTGTTGTTTTTTTTTGTATGTTAGAATGTCACTCAAAAGTGAATAAAATAATGTAAAAATATTCTGTATGTGTATATTTATGATAAACAACCATTTGAAAATGAATGTTTCTATCTGTGCGTCACTTTTCACATCTGATGCAAAGTTTCCACAATGGTCGTGTATATTGTGCAGATACGGTATTTACAACATGTCTCTCTCATCAGTCTGTGGTTGGTGGTTGGAGACGTCGAACAGTTTAGTAATGTACCCCCACTTTTCATATGATCCCTCCAATCCATCCATCCTGGGTCATCCTGTTGGGACTTGCTCAGAACACCTCAGAGAGGCCACCCCATCTACCCCATACTCCTGAAGCACTCCCCACAGGACTCCCAGAGGAACACTGTTGAACGCTTTCTCCAAGTCCACAAAGCTCATTTCGACTGGTTTGGCAACACCCGTGCCCTCTCCAGGACCCTGTTGAGGGTGTGGAGCTAGTGTGCTGTTCCACAGCCAGGGCGCAAATCACACGTCTCCTCCTGGTTCTGAGTTTGACTTTCCAATGGAACCTCCCCTCCAGAACTCCTGAATAGACCTTACCAGGGAGGCTGAGGAGTGTGAGCTGGCTAAAGAGCATACAAATAAACAGTAAGCTAGGGAAACTCAAGACATTTTAAAGGCAAAGAAAAGGAATGTATTTCAATGACCACGACAGTGGCAATGGCATGGTAGAACGTGGTTAGCCCACCTCCCTCACAGTCAGGCACTGTGTTTGAGTCTTAGCTTCTATGTGGAGTTTGCATGTTCTCCCAATGCGTGTGTGGGTCTTGTCCAGGTAATGCTATGATCTTAATCCAATGGAGTGTGTTTTCCACTCATTGAAGATGAAAGTGAAGGAAGTAAGACCCAGAAACAAGCAAGCAATGAAGTCCTAGCAAAGCATCCATGGAGAGGACGTTGGTGATGTCCATCAGCTCCAGTCATTGAGCGCAATTTTTTTTTAATGGTTATATTCACAATTATATCAATTGTGTATTGGAAATGGAGGTACAGACATAAACTGCCTGTACCCACTAATTTGTCAATTTTGCGAAGCCTTTGAATTAAAGCTGAAAGTCAACACTTCAGTCACATCTTCACGATTTTAATTCAAATCCATTGTGGTGGCGTATGACGGAAAATGTATAGAAACGGCCAATGTCCAAAATCTTTTGGACCTAGGCATGCAAAAGAGAAAATGGAAGAAAGAGGAGCAACTGTATTTCTCACCAAGGGGGAGATAAAAGAAGAGTCAGAGAAGTCAAGCGAAAGGGAGGGAGGGATGTTGTGGGTACAGCGCTCCAGTTGGTGTTGCTATGGCCCTGCCTTCCCTGCTCACTGAGCCATTTCCTGTTTTTGACCTGAAATCTTTATTTAGCGCCATTCCTCCTCGCTGCTCAGCATTCATGACTTGACTTGAAGTCCAGAGGGATGAACACTGTAATAAAATGCGATCTTAGGCGTTAGTTATTTGGTACTATAGTGACATTAAAACTATTGTTTGACAAGAGTTGCTTGCTTGAATTTTTTTTGAATGTTTATTTTTTTTTTACCAGCGACAAGGCTTTATAATTGGTAATTAATACAAAATATCCCACATTTAAAATATGTTTTACGAAACCGACATAAACCTGATCCTGGATGCTGGTGGACCTCTGAGTTTGGGTCCTTAAAATGAGGACCCCTGTAATCCTTTCCACACTCAGTGTTACATCAAAAACCTTTTTTTTTTTTTACTTGAAGTTGCATTGTGACATTCAAGTATACAAAAAAATTAACCACTGTTACCATCTAGTTGTGAAAATAATATAATGAATGTCAACCATTGGGAATTACATTTTGTAGATAAAAGAAATCTGTATATATTCCTCACTTTTCAGCTCTTCTCAGAACACCCGTCAGTGCGGCTGCTCCTTACTTTGGAATAAGCACTGCAAAAAAAAATAAAAAAATAAAAAGCAAAACACAAACGCTGTGTAGAGTTTGGCTGTTCTTCTCCTGCTCAAGTATCTATGCCAGCGAAGTATCGTGACATGCAGAACAATTTAATGTTCTTCCACTAGCTGGCAGAAGGTACAATTAGCTTCTTTAACCTTTGGAACCTTGGGTTACAAATTAAATTTGTTCCGTGACCCCCTTCTCAAACTGAAACGTTTGCAAACCAAGTTAATGTTTCCCACTAAAATGAATGAAAATGCAATTAAATCCGCTCCAGCTGCAGAAGGGCATCATATTTACCTTATTTTGATTGTTGTATGGTTAAAAGTAAACACTGCAATATAGAAACGGGTGTAAACACAATTTATGATAATGAAATAACTGTGCCTTTGCCAGCAAATCACTGTGCAGTATCTTCGCTTTTTGGGTTCAGTAATATTTATGTTCACTGTGGTTACTGCTAGCCCTAAATCGCTGCCATGTCCCACAATACAGCGCAGCTTTTTTGTTGCATTTAGGGGACATTTTTTTGGGGGGGGGGGGACATGCAGTAGATACCTGATGATTTTTATGCGGCGCGAGAAAAAGCACTAAATTCTGAGCCTTCCAGGGCCGTGCCAAGACTGTTCGTAAACCGAAAATAGTCTGTAACCCGAGGCAATTTTCCTTTGAAAAAATTGTTCATAAACCAAATCATTCATAAACCAGGTCGTTCGTAAACCGAGGTTCCACTGTATATTGAGACAGCAACATTATTCAACGTATATACTTTTTGTAAAAAATTTTGTTTGGTGGTGTGCCAAGAGATTTTTATCATAAAAAAATAGTATGCTCCTCGGCTGAATAAAGGTTGGGAAATACTTGCATAGAAAATGGATGGATGGGTCATTAGTTCCTATATAGTCCCAGTAACAGTCCTTAATTGGTTAATGGCAATATCTTCATTGTAGTCTCAAATTTCCCTAATGGGATTAATAAAGTACCATATACTGTATTTGTGTATCTAGCCTGGCATGCTCAGCGTTGTGAAATTGCGTGTAAATGAAAAAGTTAATTAGTTTACTGTTAGGCCACATCCACACTGCAGGGCATGATGCCCAATTCATATTTTTTCTTCAATCCAATCTTTTTATGTTGTCGTTCATATAACTGAAAACAAATGCGGCTTCTACTGTGAACGGAACGCGTTCGTGACATCAGACGCATGCTCACAAAACAGGAATCACATTACGCATGTTCACAAATACGAGTCGCACTTGTGGCGATTTGAAGGTTTTTGTTGCAGCCGGAGCCAAGATTTTCTTACATTTAATCAGTTGGAAAGCAACTTCTTTTCGCCACTGATTGTTTTCTGCTCTGTTTTGTCGAACAACTGTGACGGTTTTCCCCGTTTGATGACCTTTGGGTCGGATGCGCGACCCGTGAGGGTCCATACTGCGCTCGCGTTGCATACATATCTGATTTATAGCCACATATGAAAGAGGCCTCAGTTGGACATGAAGAAAAATCTGAATTGTGCTGTTCATATTGACATATGACAAAATCAGGTGTCACATTGGGGAGAACAAACTTGGAATTGACCTGCAGTTATGAACATAGCCTCATTTTGGCTTTGACTAACATTAATTGCAGAGGAAGGAACGAAAAACATTTTTATACTGTCAGATCTCAGTGATAACTGGAGTTGCTATGCAACTTCCAAATATTTATGGCATTGGCTTGCATGCCATTGTAGGAACTTGGACGTAATACGATGGTAATGTGGCTTTGTTGTGTTGCTTTTCTTTTCATGCTCTTTAAGAGCATGAGCTGCATAGTTTCCAAAATGTCTGTCGCACTTTTTACAAATGTGAGGCGTCACTGTGCACGTTTCATGTTTGCATGTTCCTCATATCAGTGCTTATGGACAAACCCTGTGGTACAGTTTTCACCTCTTAACTTTAGTTGCTGAATAAAACCAAATAATCATATGAACAAAGACAAACCCTATAGTTCACAGTTAATACTAGTTAATACTGTAGGAATAAGATTTGAGATCTTTTTTCTCATGCTAAATATTACATGGAATAATTATAATTCAGATGGAATCTAGTGAACATGGATGGATGAGTGTGTTCTAAATATCCTGCTCAATAAAAAGTGGAAATCCTTGTGACAACAGTCTTGGCCAAAGTCTGTCCTGAGAGAAGACGCCCTGTCTGGACAAATATGGAGATCAGCATTGTTTCTGTGAGTTTAACAGTTCAACGGTGAGTGTGCAGTGGGGGGTAGTACGCGCACACTTTCGGTGCCCCGTTTTGTGCCCTCTCATGGCCCACTGCTTTTTTGTTGTTAGTTTTTTTGTCTGTGCAGGCAGACAACTGCCTATGTGTAAGTTAAGTGGTCACCTGACATCTGCTAATATGGGATTTGATTTATTGGCACCACAGTGACCACATCAATAACACAAAAGCCATCATCATACTTATAGTAAGAGCCAGTTTAAAACGCAAATGGGGCGGAGGGGATGGAATTGGGGGTGGAGTAAATGTAATGGCGTCACATGCTTGGCAGCTGTTCCTGCTCTGCCTTCTCGTCCTCCTGTAAGTCTAGTTAGCCAGTGGCTTTTGACAACAGTACAAGGCTCTCTGTTGTGTAAAATGTTTTAATATCAAGCAGCAGTCAAAAAAACAATGGCAGTAATATTTGCCTAAGTGGTGGCCTCACAAATGTCTTTGTTATCCTCAGTCTGGAATTTTTAAAAGGTGACAGATGATGAGATTGGACGGACAAATGGAAAATGAAAATGAAAACACATTGCCCTCAAACACATGACATATTGATCATCTATAGGCTATGTAAACAATGCAGAAGGTGCTTGCCTATTGGTCACTGACCTTTTTATGTCTATGAATCGTCTCCGGTTAACATTTGTGTATAATTATTGCTCATTCTACATTTCATGCGTGCCGGGCTGTATCATAGGTCTTTTTGACCCCCTCTTTCCACTCGCGTCTCAGTTCAACGTCACAAATTAGGCAGTGTGCAGGCAGTTTCGAAATGTGTCCGACAGTCCGTGAAGGCAGCAGCGTTCCTACTAGCGAGGCACTTTCTCCCTCCTATCAGCGCCATTGTGTGACACAATCTCCAGCAGTGAGGACGCCTTGTTTTTTCTCCCCTTGTCGAGTGGACTCTTTAAATACCCCCATGTTTCTCTTCCAAACTCCGGCGGACCTGAACCCGGTAAGACATTTATTCTCACTTAAAATGCGTTATATCGCAAATCCACGCCAAGGTAATGGTACTGTACAGAGAGCACCGACGTGTTCCATACACTCCAGTATTTGTACTGAATAATAACTGACACGGGAATGTTGTCGTATTCGTCAGTGTGGTGACTGATGGGACCCGAGAGGCGAGAAAAGTTGTCGTATTAATTGTCTCCCAGCCTCCCCGCCCGCCCCCCTCGGCACCCCCAGCTATACTTATATCGTCCTTCTGTCTCGATACTCCTAAAGAGCGAAGACAGCCGAGGCTGGCGCCGCCACTTTCCAGTTTATCACAGTCGAGAAAAGTGTTTGAACTTTTCCAGTCACCGTACCGTTTGTGTTTCGGCATCAGCGACCGATATCTTTCGCCAGCGCACCCTTTTAATTCCTATTGTAGCGTTGTCGGCCGGCAAAACTGCCCGTAGCGAAGTGTTTTAACGCGATTCGGTGGGACTGTCTCAGTCAATGGACGGGGAGGGGGGGGGCGCACACACACACACACACACACACACACTCACTGGTTTGGAACTTGCGCCACAACACAGCAGCCCGGATAGAATGACTGCTCATTCTCAAGCGTCATATACTGTTGGCCGTGTCAAAGCTTGGTAGGTGTTCCCATCAGACCACCGAGTCTCGAGACTTTTTCGAGGTGCTGCAGGACAGTCGTTGGAGTGCATGTCTCCATGTACCTCACGTTCCATACAGAACATTGACGACGGGCTATAATATCCACTTGCAGTAAACCTTACATGCATGTAATGTTGTATGAAAGACTTTTCTGTTGAGGTCAAAGAAGTGACCGTTTTCACTTTATACATCCCAGTGTAACTGTGAAGTTCAAAGCTTGAATCTTGGAGAAGTTTCAACAGTTTAATAAAATAAACTGCTTAATAAAAATATTTTGGGAGTGGGGGGGCAACCAACATTTCCTAATTTGCTGTTGGTGTCCTACGGCACTAAAACAAGGAAGAATGTTGGAAAATAGTGAACGCTTAACAAGACTAGAACACAGCCTTTAAAATTTCCCTTTTTTCTTAGCTTTAGAAGAAACATAGGTGAGTGACAGCTTATTGTTATTTGTCTATCTCCAAGGCTTTAAAGCAATGATTCCCAACCACAGTACTGTGGCACACTAGTGTGCCGTGAGAGATCATCAGGGGTGCCACAGGAAATTATCAAATTTTCCTTAATTTGTCATAAAATTATTGTTTATTAGTTAGAAATATATCTGTGTCAATAATGTATAGTGACGGGCAGAGCAATTAAATGCTCTTTCATTCGAGAGCAAAAAATACAATTAACCTATGTATCCACCTGTTGCCATTCATGCAACAGACTAAGTCATGGTCATGAGACAGGTGTACAGCAGAAATACCGTAGTACTGAGAAAGCTATTCTGCAATAGTAAATATAATAATAATGTATAATGCAGTAATAATGTAGTTATAGAGCAGTATTAAAACTGTTGTACTGTAGTGGTATGCTGAATTATTAAAACAGGTATACTGCAGTAGTTAGGCAGGGACAGTGAGCAATAAGGCTGTAACTGGAGTAATATGGTTGGTATACTGAAATATTGAATCACGTATACTGCAGCAGGAAAACAGGTGTTAGATATTAAGACTCTTATGCTTGAGTAGTAAGGCATGTATACTGCAGTAGTCAGGCAGCTATTGACCAGAGAGATTGAAATTGCACATTGGAGTAGTTCCTGGGGCAGTTGCTGGAAGTGTCAAGCTGTGTTTCTCCAATCGGAGGCTAGCAAGAAAGAGAGGAGTGCTCCACAGCATGCAGACACGTCTGCTGACCTAAATCTGCTCAACTCTTTTTTTTTTTTTTTTTCATTATACACATAATGTGTGTTTATGGAAAGAAACCCTTTAGTGATTGTCCGGCAATTATTGTGAATGAATGTCATTTTAAAAAACACTTTTCTTTGTTCAATGTTAATATACAGTACTCCTGGTGCTCCATGCGCTTTCTGCTTAAATCAGAAACTGAATTTTTTTTTATTAGATACATCTAGTCAACGTGGTTGTGGTTGTTTGAAAACCCTCCAATCCTTGTGGCTGTCAACAGACATCTATGTTGAAATCCATCCATCATCCATCCATCATCCATCCATCCATCCATCCATTTTCTATACCCCTTATACTCATTATGGTCTTTCGTGTGTTGGAGCCTGTCCCAGCTGACTTTGGGCGAGAGACGAGGTACACCCTGGACTGGTCACCAGCCAGTCACAGTGCACATATACACAAACTACTATTCACACTCACATTCACACCTATGGATAATTTAGAGTCTTCAATGAACCAAACATATTTTTGGAATGTGGGAGGAAGCCCGAGTCCCTGAAGAAAACCCACACAAGCGCAGGGATTACATGCAAACTCCATGCGGGAGGATCAACGCCCAGATTCAAACTCCTAACCTCAGAACTGTGAGGTGGATGTGCTAACCACTCACTGTGCCATTTTGAAATCAATCCTCTAAAATTCATAGGATATATTTGTGTTATTTTGAGTATAAATCACACAACCGTTTTAATTTAAACTAGCATACAGACAAAAAAAAATACAAATTCTAAATCAATTTTATATTCACTCGTGAACATCTCTGTCCACTGTCTCCACATGAATGGGATTCTTCAGGTCGTCTAGTAGAAACTGTAGCGCTTTGTAACCGAGCCTGTCATTATGCAAGACACTGTAGTTTTGTGAATTCACTGTCTGATACGCAGCTGACCACTGTCATGTGAATGTTATCGTGATGAGATAGAGAAACAAACACGCACACGCACGCATGCGCTCACGCACACATGCTCACGTGTGCGCGCGCACACACACACACACACACACACACACACACAGGTGAACACAGCCAAAGAACACAAATATTGTTCAGGAAAAGGCTGTGTCAATATAATTTTAACTGTATACAGTATACTTGTTTTGATAGGTCTGTTACTTAATCCTGAATACATATTTGTAATTTTTGGTCACCAGAAATACTCACACAGTGGTACCTCAATTTACAAGTGACCCGACTGAGTTTTTCAAGACTTGAGCCGTCGCTCAACTTATTTTTTTGCTTTGACTTGCGAGCAAAAATTCAAGGTATGTTAGCTAGATTGTTTAGTGAATAGTGAACAATTGTTAAATCATGAAGGCAAGTGCTTGCTTCTGTTTATTGCCACTCTCAGTTGAAGTTTATGGTCAAACTTAACATAAAACAAATAATTTAACTCATATTCAAAACAACCAGATAACTGCCTTAGGAACTCCGCTACCTTAACGGTAACACACAGTGTAAAACGCCATAGCAGGGCTCATGAGTAGCGTCAACGTTGGGGTGTTATAACCCTTTTATCGACAGAACAAACGGTGTAGTAGCAAATGTCGACAGAAAATATAGCCTTACTCATAGAGATATATTCTTTATTATCTGTGAAAAGTGACTAATTACTGCATCTTACTGAGCAGTTGAGACCGTCTCCTTCGTGTATATCTGTATGTCTGTATTATACTGCCCCCTGGTGGCCAAGGTGGACACACCGGAATAAGCCACGCAAAGAATTAATCATATAAAGTGCTATTTTCTGATCAAAAAACACATTTCAAAAAATTTTGTTGACGTTTTTTAAGAGGCTAGAACGGATTAATGGAATTTCCATTAATGTAAATGAGGAAGATAATTTGATAAGGAGCATGGTCACGGAACGAATTAAACTCATAAATCAATACTGCACTGTATTTCATGATGAAACACTATGAGTGGAGTGGGTTTGTTCAGGAGACAACGACAAGAAGCTCATCCTCCTGTTTTTTTCTGGAATGTGTTTACGAGGACCACATTGTGTGTCTCATTCACACACGCGCAGACGCACGCTTAGTTTTGTCTTCAGGTATTGAGCTGCACGTCTGAGTGCAAAGCATCGCAGTTTGACCGAAGTCATGACTGAATGCGCCACTCAATGTGTTATACTACACCCATCCACCTGCAGTAGTGTCATATGTGTGTTTGTCTGTCTTTACTTTGTGAATCCAGAGAACCTAAAATAGCCCAGTAGACGCGAGGGGGAGGGGTGGATTTGTAGCACAGGCATGGAAACCAGGGTATCCGGTTACAGGATCATAATATCACTGCAGAGTCCATCCACTTGCACTGCACTACTGCACAATGCGTTTATACACACTCACTCCAGCTGAACACACTAAGGTATGTATGTATTGTATACAAATGATGTTTCAACACTCACACTCTGTGTGTGTGTGCATGACATTTATTTACTGTATGTTCTGTTTGGTTTTATTTTTTATAAATTTAAGTTAAGAGTGGCCACCTAGGCGGCACGGTAGACGACTGGTTAGAGCGTCTGCCGGTTCTGAGGACCGGGGTTCAATCCCCGGCCCCGCCTGTGTGGAGTTTGCATGTTCTCCCGTGCCTGCGTGGGTTTTCTCCGGGCACTCCGGTTTCGTCCCACATCCCAAAAACATGCATGGTAGGTTAATTGACAACTCTAAATTGCCCGTAGGCGTGAATGTGAGTGTAAATGGTTGTTTGTTTGTGCCCTGCGATTGGGTGGCAACCAGTTCAGGGTGTACCCCGCCTCGTGCCCGATGATAGCTGGGATAGGCTCCAGCGCGCCCGCGACCCTAGTGGGGAGAAGTGGCTCAGAAAATGGATGGGTGGATGGATGGAACAAGCTCGCTATGCTTGTGAGCCATATCGTATTAAAAGTATGTGAACATACCTCAAGCAGTCCTTGAACGAACGTCTTCTCCCGAGCACTGGTGACCACCACCACCACGTTTTTCCCCATTTTGTTATTTTTTGACCAACACAATACACGCGCGATCCATTGTTGTTGTCGTGGCCGTGGTAACGAGTGTATCCGGTCGCGTTTGAATTAACAAAGCCCAGTGATCGTAAATGACGTCAAAAGACATGCGATAAAGCTAAAAATATTTTGTATTCTAGTATACTGTATACAAAGGTGATGCGGAGTAAATGTCTTTTGCGGAGCCATTATGACAAAGCCGATCAGCCAATCAGCATAAAATGCTAATTATCGACCGATACCAATCAAGCCGATCAGATCGGTGTAAACTCTATTTAAAATATGAAACTTCTATTCCAAAGTCAGGTGGTGGGTTAATATCAGGACATTTGAGGATATTTGTGGTTAGGTGAAACCGAAACAGTATGTAATATATTGCGACCCAATATTTGTTTCACTGATACATAGGGATGGGCATTTCACAAAGTTGGATCATTAAAATTAAGGATACTTATAATTACCCATCCATTTTCCGTCCCGCTTGTCCTCACTAGGGTCACGGTCGTGCTGGCGACTATCCCAGCAGACTCTGGGCGAGAGGCGGGGTACACCCTGAACTGGTCCCCACCCGATCGCAGGACACATATAAACAAACAACCATTCACAATTACATTCACATCTATGGGCAATTTAGAGTCTTCAATTAAACTACCATGCATGTTTTTGGGGTGTGGGAAATTTCCCGTAGTTGTGAATGTGAATGCGAATGGTTGTTTGTTTATATGTGCCATGCGAATGGCTGGCAACCAGTTCAGGGTGTACCCCGCCTCCTGCCCGATGACAGCTGGGATAGGCTCCAGCACGCCCGCGACCCTAGTGAGGAGAAGCGGCTCAGAAAATGGATGGATGGATGATTCAAAAGGTTTTTCTAATGTCTAAAGCATTCCAGCGATTACATTTTTCTTCATGCAAATTCTCCAGCTTTAGAGAATATCTGCTCACATGCCTTTGATGGACCTTTTCTTCATCATGTGCTATGATGTAATGTAATATTTAACTTGTTACTATATCGCGTTGTTCAGTTTGGATATGTATTTGCTTCTTATTTTACTTTGCTGTCTGCAGGCAGGTTGGCATTGTAAATACCTTATCTGGATAAGGTTCAATAAATAAATACAAAAATACACCACTTCATGGACAACACTTAGAACTTGAAAGTGTGAAGTATTTGGTATCTGTAAATGTGTTTGCATGAAAAAAAAACAGACAGTACATTGCAAATTTTTATTTGTGAATGGAAGGTTTTATATATTTTTTTCCCACACGACTGACTAGATGGCCCGTCAGAGCGTCCCAGCCGGCCAGCCTCACGCCGGTGTTCGTCTCCTCTGGGAAGACGCACACGCCTGCTTGGGCTCGAACCTCCGCTCCTTAGCGGAACCGAGTCTGCCAGCGGCGGACCTTGCGAGCCTGTGGTGAGGTCCGCCGCTATCACGCTCGATCGGTGATTCAAAGTTTTGCTTTTCAGTGTATTTTAATCCTCTTATTTCAAGCCTTGCATAACGCCGCATAATGACGGCTCTGTGAATGAAAAAATAAAAGCCTACAGAGGTCTGTCAACCAATCACGTGTTCGTCAGCACAGCCACAGCCCACTCCCCAAAAGAGTTCAAGGTAGCTCTCGGAAGACCCCATCTGCCAGAAGGAATGAAATGCAGGTAATCCAGGGGGAACCTTCTGTACCCTGGTAGTTTTTTTCAGTGGGGACACAGGGGGAACTCAAGCTACCAGGGTAGCGAGGGAAGTTCCTGCAAAGATTCCTACAGTGGAAAAGGCCTTAGTGACCTTTGACCTACTATTTAAAAAAAAAAAAAATGCAGGGTCCGAAATATCCGGTATCGCATCACCAAATTCGACATAAAATGAGAACTTTAGTGATGCATTTGTCACTTTCCATCGCTACAATATGCAATGCATGTTTTTAAGCCTTTATTTCTTGTAACTCAACAATGAGAGCGTGGACTGATTGGAAGTAGAAGTCGCTCGCTTTACGCCGCTGCTGTTGCAGCCGCTGTTTGCTTGAGTAGTCATTGTGTTTGGCTTCTGTCCATACGATGCGAAACACGCACAGTGCCTCACAGTGGCCAAGAGGTGAATCGAGTCAGCAGATTTCCTCAATCGATGTCGAATTGCGCTAAGAAAACTGCCAGCCAAACTGCCAAGGGTGAGCACCGATTTAATAGTCTAAGAAGGCAGCCCTTCATCATCGACACATTGCCTAACTCTAAATGAACCGACTTGACATCGACAATTGTATTTTCCAGTTATCAGATGTTAACTGAGCTGGTAACACTGTTAGCTTTTTTATTGTGACATAGTAGTGGTTCCATACAGGGCCATTGTTAAAAATGGGGGATCTTTGTCCAGAGCCCCGATTAGCTGCCAAGTCAGGGGCGGAGAAATTTATGTGTGAGCGGTATTATTTAAATTAGCCCACTTAAGTCACATTGGGTAAAAATTCTGAACAGTTTGTTCACAGACACATTTTTTAAAATAGAGATGCTAACCAACTTATGAACGTTAAAGTTATGAACATCTGGACATATGAACGGAGTGGCATGTTAATTGAAATTGAAACAGGGGCATGTTTACCACAGTGTTACATCATCTTTCCTTTTAACAACACTCAATAAGCATTTGGGAACTGAGGACACTAACTGTTGAAATTTTGTAGCTGGATTTTTGTTCCTATTCTTTCTTGATGTATAACTTCAGTTGCTCAACAGTCCGGGGTCTCCGTTGTCGTATTTTGCGCTTCTTAATGCGCCACACATTTTCAATGGGAGACAGGTCTGGACTGCTGGCAGGTCAGTCTAGTACTCGCCCTCTTTTACTTCAAAGCCATGCCGTTGTAACATGTGCAGAGTGTGGCTTGGCATTGTATCTCTGAAATAAGCAGCGACGTCCCTCAGAAAGACGTTGCTTTAATGGCAGCATATGTTGTTCCAAAACCTGTATTTATCTTTCAGCATTAATGGTGCCTTCACAGATATGCAATATACCCATGCCCTGGGCACTAACACGCCCCCATACCATCACAGATACTGGCTTTTGAACTTGCCGCTGGTAACAATTCGGATGGTCCTTCTCCTCAATGGCCCGGAAGACACAACGTTCATGATTTAATAGTATTAGACTCAGAATCAGAACTTTCACTTTCAGAAAACAAAGTGGTATGTCACATTGTCATTTGAAAGATGAATGGCTCCTTTGGCCAATTTGCTGCACATTTCTTTTAATCATTGTCGTTGTTCAAATGTTGTGTATTGATAAGGATACACTAGGGAGTTGACAAAACAGTAACCCTCATGAAAATCAGTTGCGAAATTAGCAAGTTATAACTTAATTTCAATTATCTATGCATTGCCTTCTATGGTAACATTGCCCCTGCCAATATGGCTGCAACGTAGGCACGTGGGGTAGCCATGCTGCTGCTGCAGCGCGCTGGCGTATCTACTGTTCATATCTATATTGACAGCTATTTTGACACGATTACACAGATATTAACTGTTCGTCGTCTTAATTAAAGTGATGCTACAGTTCAAGAAATACTGTAACATACATACTGTAAATAGTATTTTTTGACAAAAATAAAATAAATACAAAATTAAATGATTTCTGGTCTTATTTTACCACGTCAATCACAAAAGCTATTAGATTTGTGATTGGATGATCGAGGATGTGGCGGCGCAACTTCCGCCTAGAACAGATTTCCACCTTACGCCACAGCTCACTCAACTAGTTTTCAGCCTACGGCAATGCGTTATGCACAGAGTCAATGATCGTCACGCAGCGCGAGTAGAAGCGCAACATAAATCCTTCCATTCTTCCATACCAAGACCGTTCGCAAACCGAAAATAATTCGTAAGTTTTCTTCCCAAAATTTTGGAAGTAACCTGAATTGTTTGTAAACTGGGTCGTTCATAACCCGAGGTTCCAGTGTATCTTGTCTTTGTAGTGTATTCAATTCAATATAGGTTGAAAAAGATTTGCAAATCATTGTATTTTGTTTTTTGTTTTACACATTATTCCAATTTCACTGGAATTGGGGTTTGTATGACATAAGGGGTATTGTCCTGTACGAGGAGGGTATTTGCTAAAAATACTTTACTTTAGAGCTATGCATCTTTAGTTATGATGGATCTCTCTCACCATAACATATCAATTTTGGTGGTTATATTTTTCTCACTGAACTTTCATGCAAATTATATCATTAACCCCCAAGGCTGCATGTGCGATACTTTTCACAATGAACGTTTGATTCTTGAGACAGTATAAGATACTGTACTAAGTCGTCAATAACAACTATTAGAAAGTAGATGACACATTCTAATGATTAAGAACATGGTTCCGATTGACCCAAATGGCATCCCTGTTGGAGTGCTTTCACCTTATGTAGATCATGGATACATAAAGGAGTCTTCATATATTGGATCGTAAAGTGTAGCTTGGTTCTGAAACTGTGAATGGGAGAAGAGTGTGTTGGTGAGATGATGATGAGGAGGGGTGGGATGAGAAAGATTGAAAAAGAACAGAAATAAGAGAAGAGGTGGGGCAAGGGAAAGGGAAGAGGAGGACACTGAAGTGGAATGTAAGGGGTGGGGCACCTCTGGTATGTCAGCCCTGCACACTGTGTTGGAGTTTGACTTCAAACACCCTGACATGAGTCAGAGAGGCACACATGCGCAGCTGCTTCAGCACATTAAACTGCTTTGAAACTCTGTCGCTCATTCTGTTACTCTCTTTATGTGCCTCTGATTCACCATTTCGGAACTAGAACCCTGTTTTGAGCAATATACAAGCAGACACTAAAGAAGTCAAATCAGTAGCTTCTAACGCTTGTCGCTATCACAAAGAACAACCATCCTAAAGAGATTCAATGATAAATCAATCAGACTTTCAATTGTTGGTTACTTAACGTTTTTTTCCTCCTAAAAAGCAAATGTAAAACATGATGAGATACTTGCTGATCTGAAGACCTCTGAGGTTCACTGTGGTCTTGCACAATATGCCAACTTCAAGTGTGCCGTCATTCATGACGGTGGCTCTTCTTTTGGAACAGGTGTTCCAAAAGCAAAAGAAAAAGCAAAACAGCAGCAGGATTAATCCTTTCCTTAATGCGTTCCGAACTGAGGTCTTTGGAGAGTTTGTATCATATGATAACATCTTTCATTATGGCATGCATCACAACAGTTCAATTTGAAAGATTTTAGAATTATAGAAGCATCCCCTCCAGAGAATTAACACAAATACCTTAACATAAAATTCTGCTGTTGTAAAGATAATAATGCTTAGTGTTAATTGACATTATTGGAAGGTAGTAGTTAGTTTGTTTGTTGTTTGTAGTTTGTTGTGTAGAACTGCATTGCATTGTCACCTTATCTACACCGGAGACAACCATACGTACTTATCTTGAATAATATTTAAATAGAAAGTTGACACTCGGCAAGACAAAATTAATTGGGGAGCCTTCTCTTTTGGGTCAGGTTTAATGAATGAAGAAGCCTCAGTACTATTAAAACTATCGTAATATAATGTGTTCCTCCACCTTTAGTTGACTGAAGCAACTGCATGGTAAGTTAAAATGAGTATTTTGTTATGTCATTTGCCTGACAGTTGCTCTTTTGAAAATGTTGCTCCTTACATCCCTACCTTTGACTCCACATTCTCTTCCACCTCCTTCTCTTCCTTCATAACCCAAAGCAACCCCCACCACCATCTCGTTCTTTGTCATCTCTTTGGGTGAATTCCCATCTGACTCTGTTTGTCATGGCAACCAACCAGTCATGGTGACTGGGCCTGCAGCTCACACTTCCTGCGTGTTTGTGTGTGTGTGTGTGTGTGTGTGTTTGCGTGCATGCGTGCGTGCTTGTTTGTGTGTGTATGTATAGCGGCTGGCTCTATGAGCCTGTCAGCCTGGATTAGAATCAAACGTACTGCAGCGATGCCTGTTTTTGCTCTTTCGCTCTTGTCTCAGTTTTTTCTCCTCTTGTCCAGTAGCGCTCTAATCAGACAAAGTATCTCAAACTGCATGAAAAGTTGCACTTATGAATATACTCTGGCTCTGTATTATTGTGTGTTGGTATGTCTTGCACACTGAGCGGCTCTGTGCTGTATTTGCATAGCAGGAGGGTGGAAGGGGTTTGACTTAAAATGTGGCCTATGATCTTTTGCTATAGCAGGGAACACTGATATTACATAACCGGTGCGTGTGTCTGTGTGTGTGCTGGGCCCCAGTCTGTACCAAAGACGCTCCCTTTCCATCTGCTCTTTGGTTTAAATGCATGCTTTATTAAATCTGCTGTTGTAATAAACCTGCTGCCTAAAAAAAAAAACAGCTTCATGAAACTGGATAATGGCTTCTGTTGGGGGTGCAACAATGCCACTTTTTTCAGACCGAGTATGAGTACAGTTACTTACATTTGGGTACTCACCTATACCATGTACTCAATACCAATGCCATTACATCTTGCAATTGAGATGAAAATGTGTTTTATTTGATCAAATATTGTTAAAAAATAACACCCAAATATAACCCTTTTTATAGTAACAACTTCTTACTCCGCCAGGCCGGGTGGGCGGGCACTCTGTCGATAGCCGAGCGGAGTTTGTAATCCAGTGCATACTTTGGTGTTTCCCCCAGGACCAGAATCTATTTGTGGTGGTGGGCACCCGCCGTGTTGGTGGGAGGAGGGGTTCTGTTTTTGTGCATCGTTTATGACCCTCCCAAAAAAAGTTTGATTTGAATTTTAATAGAACACTGTACTTTTCTTTTAATGGATGCTAATAATAAAATACATTTAACAACAATAAATTAATGTTTAGTTTAAAGACCGAATAACATGAGAAATTCCATTTTAAAAATTACATTGAGTAACTGATATAAATATAAATAAATTAATGTAAACTGTAATATCAAACACCTTTAAGGCAATTTGAATAAAAATATAATAGCTTACTTAAATAAGAAATGAAAAATGTTTTGCAGAGTTTGCCCTCTTCACTGGAGCATTGAATTGTACATGGCTTCCATCCTATTGCAAAGCCTTTTGAACATTTTAAGTCCACAGAATCATGTCCGTTAACAGATATTTTGAAGCAGGCGGCCAGGTGTTCTCCTTGTAAGTGATTAATTGAAAATATAACTCTTAAATAACTGTTAAAACTGCACCGATTAAAAACAAGTTTGTTTGTTTGTTTGTTTTTTTTAGTCATTAAAATGATGCTCTTACCTTATTCATTGTTGAAAATTGAGTGTGAGAGATGCTTGGTCTTTGTGGTGCTCTGTGGTGATATGCCGGCTTTTCCAAGTAGTCTTTTCTGTAAACTTCTGCTCCAAAATCAACAAAGCCCTCTTTCCTCGGCCTTTCTTAGCTGTAGGCCGTTTGTTGTGGCGCCTCGGTGGGGCGGGCGGACCAGCCTGGGTCCCTCGGTGTAGGACGTGTCCCGTCCGCCGGGTTGCTCTCGGGTGGACTCCTGGGCCCGATCCCGCCTCTCGATTGATTGGGTGGGGTCCTCAGCCACCACGGTGCAGGCACAGCGTCAGTCATTGTGCATGCAAAATGGTGTCAATTCACTTGCATGTGTCCGCAGGCACACACCCCTGGGACCTTTTTGCTGGGTGTGGGGCCACTCACTTATTGCGACAAATAACTCATGAATATGCGAATTGCTTTGGTATCCCTTCACTCACACTCTTGTCCTATAGATGTTTTTAATTTACATAGCCACTCCCACCACACTTCAGTTGTACAGGTTCACGACCCTTGTCCTGCATGCTTCGTCTCCTGTCCTTGTCCTGTCCTTCCCTCACAGGGTATAGCACTACTGCCCCATACAACACTCATATCTAATGTGTCATTGTTCGAGATATATAAGGATTTACTTTTCTCATCTTGTTTACAGTTTGTGCTTTGTCTTTTGTCTTCTTTTGACACTCCCCTCGAGAAACTTTGTTCTGTTCGACTGATCGACACTGATACTCAATAATTATCCATTATACTACTAAGAAACCACAGCGGCATCTTAAAAACTCCACTGTGACACAGTAAAACTGTTCTGACGTTAAAGAGATACAGATCCTCCATTCTGCTTGACCTAACAACCGAACAAATAAATAAACAAACAAATAAAGAAATACATGTAGAAGTGGGAAACACTGTACTTTGGAGTTGGCTTTGCCGCTTTTGTGTTGTTATCCTTGTTTACCTTAAATGTCCCGTATTTTACCAAACCAACCTTTTTTTCTAGTATTTGGGATGTAATATTGGCTCTATGGTGCCTCAGTAAACATGTGAAATATGAATTAAAATTGTCCACGCATTCCTGAGTTCCAGACATTTCTCTGCCAAGAGGACTGAAATCAGGTCATTCGAATTTCTTGAGCTTATCTAAGTCACTAACGAAGATCTCCACCTACAACTCTGCTCCCAAGCCAGCGCCGTAAACGTAACAGGTGTGATCTCTTCTACGCGGACTCAAACAATCAGAGGAAAGGGGGCAGTCTTAGCCAAATGTGGACAAAGCAGATACAAAACTGGGTCAAACAAAAGTCGCTGTCAGAAGGGCCTTTTCTGGACACTTGAATGAAAAAAAAAAACAAGGTGTTTTTTTTTTTTTTTTTTTTTTAAATGAAATTGACACTTTTATACTAAGTCCATGTTAGAGAATCACTCTATGGCGGTATAAATAGCCAAAATATGGAACCTTTACAGTTTCTCCACACAACTAACATGGCTCCTTCTCCACCTCACCAGAAGGTAAATGTCAGGCTGTTAAAGTGAAATCGGTGTTGTAGTATTGGAGCATTTCTACAACTACGAGTACAGACTTATTGGCACCAAAACCGATCCTGGTATGGGTATCGGAGCATCCCTAGCTTCTGTGGTTCTGCATTGCTGCACCCCATTTGAAGTAAAATGTAATACGTATTTTAACTACTTCACAGATTTGAAATGTTCAGCAAGAACAATGATATTCTTAGATTCTGACAATGTTGGAAAAGGTCAAATGAATTCAGGCATTCTTTGCTGCCATTTCATCTTTATTCATCTCACAAGTAATAAGAAAATGATATTGACTCAGATATTTAGAGCATTATTTCAATAGCATGATGCTTGTTGATCGCATGATGTTTATGCCATTAGTTCAAGATCGGAACTAAACATTTTCAGTATTTTAACTTACTGGGGTAAAACAGTTCTCTCTATTCCAACACACATCAGTAGGGCCAGAAAAAAAACTGGTTTAACAACTATAATTCCACACATTCCAAAGTAAATGCAGATGTTTGCAAATGTTTTATTTTGTGTCTTTGAACACAAAGAAAATTAGTCTGCTTTCATGGAGGACTACAGAAATCAGAGAATATTTTCTGTTGAGAGGCTGAAATTACGAGGATTTGGACAATTTTAAGTGAAAAAATGGTTTTAAATGAGTAATTGATTTTAAAATTAATCGATTAATTGTTGCGCCTCTATTTCAATGAGGAAAGTTTTATATAACATATGAGCAAGTCAAGGTACCATTGGACTTGGTGGTTTAATTTCACACTTGGTGGGGGGGCAGGTGCTCCAGATATTTGCATAGCAATAAAAAAAAAAAAAAAAGTGCTCTTCTATAATATTTCCTCTTTTGTGTTTACTTTCCAGATTTATGTTCAGTAAAGGTGCCAAGCGAAAACTGGATGAGGATGAAGAGGTGCTGGAAGGCAAAACGCTGGAGGCATCGGTGGCGGGAGGAGGATTCGGCCTGGGCCACGAGGGCTTGTCTAAGGTGTCGTACACCCTTCAGAGGCAGACCATCTTTAACATCTCCCTCATGAAGCTGTACAGCCAGCGGCCACTGAGCGAGCCCAGCCTGGAACGTCGCGTCCTCATTAACAACATGCTGCGGCGCATCCAGGATGAACTGAAACAGGAAGGCTCCTTGCGGCCGTTGCTTCTGCCGCCTTCGCCGCCACCCGACGACCCGATGGACGAGGGCTTCCGCGAGGCACCGCCCTCGTTTGGAGTTCTGTCAGCTGCGGTGACGGCCCAGGTATCCCCGCCTTCTGCTCTGCTCATGCCAGTGATCATTCCTCCGCTTTCGCCACATCCGCTGGTGCCTCCCACCTGCCCTCCCCCGCTGGATGCCTGCCTCACTCCGGCTTCTTTGCTGGAGGACGACGGCGCAGATTCCTCCTTTTGCGCTTCATCGCCGCCCACGCCTCCTCTCTCGCCACCCCCGTTACAAAGTCAGACGTCCGCCACTGTCTCTTCGCCTGCCTCGTCCAGTGACGTGAGTGGCATGGATTTACATCCTCCTACAGCCATAACTAGGACAGCAGCAGCAAATTCCATGACAGTAACTACCTCCCTTGCTCCCACAACACTCACCCAGCCCCCCCACTTAGCGGCCTTGTCCCCTGCACCCGTAGCCCCAGCAAAAGACTGCATGACCTCGGGCTGTAAAAGTGAAGCAGCTTGCGTCTTGCTAGCGGAAGGCTGCTGTGCCGAGCTTCGACCGACAGCAGTGCCCCCTGTTGCCTCGGTGGACATTTACCCCTCTCATCCCACCCCTTCCACGCCCTCTGGGTTTCTCACAGACCTGGCGCTGGACGACGTCCTGTTCGCCGATATAGACACGTCCATGTACGATTTCGATCCCTGCATGACGGCGGGGGCGGTCGGCGTGACGGCCGGCGTCGGCCTCGCCAAAATGTCACCGGTCGTGACGGCGGATGACCTCCTCAAATCTCTCGGGTCTCCGTACAGTGGCCCCACCCCCCAAGTTTCAGCCAATCAGCCTTTCAAAATTGATCTGACAGAACTTGATCACATCATGGAAGTGTTGGTTGGTTCATGACAAGCAGGTGCCCCCACCTTTTAAAACAGACACTTCAATCCAAACAGGAGACTGAAATCAATATTTTCGACAGATCTGGGATTTGTTTTTCTGCTTGTTGTTCTTCATTTTGTGTTTTTCAAATTTGCAATTGTAATTTTCAGTCGTCATATTTATTATGACAACTGTTACTACTACTACTACTACTTCTTCAACACTGTGCATGGACTGTCCTCACCTTTCCAAACACAGAAATGAAATTTTTGGGAAGCAAAGATACAAATCAGTTTACATTTCTTTACTGGTGAGGACCGCCACAAATTAATTTCCTAATATGAACATACGTAATCCTAGTTGTAATCTGTAACATTGACCTAAGCCATAGCCTTCAACGTGTCGCAGATTTTTTTTATTATTATTATTATTATTATTTCCTTTTTTTTACATCTAATCCGAGGCGGATCCTTACTGGTACAAAAATTTATGTGAGTGTGTATGGATAGAAATATGGAGACACACACACACATGCAGTCAAAGAGGGAAAAAAAGAGCCAGCCTCGCATTTTGCTTGTGTGGATGAGTCTAAATGTCCACATGTGTGCACATGTCCAGACAGTAAAGCTGGGATGTTATGGGATTTGCCACAAAACTATAGAAGGACAAGAGCTCACGCACACACACACACACACACACACACACACTGAATGTGTCTTTTAGCAGATGAGTGCCTTCCAAAAAATGACCACTTATTCAATTCTTGTTTTTTTTTTTTTGTTTCTTCCAAGTTGTTCCTGCATAATATTTTTTTAACTTATTCAATTTACTGTTCAGTCAGTGAGGGATTGCCTCCCGATCAAATAATAATAATTTAATTGTCTTTTATTACATATGCTTTCGTGTTTAAAATGCAAGTCAGCTCCATATTTGCTCGATGATGTAACCATTCTTCGGTTATATTTCGGACACTCTTCAGAGCGGTCATGTGATGATGATCTCTGTTCAGGTCTGGCTTTACCAACTTGCTGGTGCAAACTGGTGCAGGATTCTCTTTTATACAGGCTTTTTTTTATATGGTGGGCTTTGCAGCAGAATTCTGATCAGCTATATTGTAGGGTTGTTGTTTACATTAGAAACAGTTGCGGTATCTTGTGCTCCGGTCAGGTGGGGAAGAGCTCTAAAGTCCAAACCAAAACAGAGACATGCACAAGAACTGTAAACAAATCAGCTATCACATATTGCACACAAAGCCATTGTGGCACTATTGTGATTCAATGATTTGCTTAAAATTGTACGAAGACTAACACATAAGTGTATTTCTAGATAAGTGTTTCTTTTGTTTGTTTTTACAAGCGATTTGGTATCTTGAGTGACAGACAAATTACAGCACAGCGTACAGTATTACACAGTCTATTTGCACAAACTGTTGTTTTCAGAATAGAAGCCCATATTCACAAAATCTCAGGGTTTTATTGTGGAGCACCATTTTGAGGTTCACCCCAAACACCCTGGATGTTTAAAAACATATACACAATTCCTGGAGGGCTATATCTGACCAGTAATCATTTTCAAGGGATGTTAGAAAGTTAAGACTCAAGACCTAGTTGGTGTGCAATCCTGGACATAAAGCATTAGTTTTGTCTCACAAAAAACTTGTATGATTACAACTTTGCCAATGTCAGTGTCACATATTGAATACGGTAATTGCCTGTTTATCATAAGTGTGTAGCAAAACAATCTATGAAATTTAGTAAGGCACTTAGGCTGGGTTCATAACGGTACTTTTGTATATTGTCTGGTTCGCCGAGCATTCATATTGGTATATTTATCATCTGATCAAAAGTTGGCCAGTCAAAAGTGTATGCATGAAGTCACAACTGCATTTACTTTAGTTTTATGTGACTAAACTCCAATTTTCCAAACAAAATGGCTACCGAGACCACCTTTTCAAGCGGGGTTCGTCTGCTTGATTAGGCGCACAACAGGGACGGATGACGCGTGTTCACACTTGACCAAATGAAGCGCACAACTGGAGCAATTGCACGAGAGTTCGTTTTAACCAGCCCAAACTGAAAGTTTGTATACAGCCTTAGTCAACGCTCTCTTCACCCGGGGAAAGTCCTCCCTTCACATAATACGAGTCAATGAAAAACATTTAAAACAGTTCCCTTTAATAAAAGGCCTCTGATATTCGGACACTAGAAATTACACAAAGAATAAAGAATTACTGCACACACAACACTCTTTTAAAAAAATAAATAAAAAAAATAGGCAGCTACCAAGATTTACTTGTTTAATTTCACATTTGATGGGTGGTAAGGCACACCAGAGACCTATTTGTATACAAACAATCCATTTTCCATAGGTCCGCTTCAAGCTCAATATACAGTATACTATCATCCCAACATAGAACTCGCAATTTCCACAATGCATCCATTTGTCTTCTTTTTCTCATCTCTGCTCAGTACTTAAAGAAGTATTTGCCTGTAGTTTCCCCAGTGAGCCTCCAACCAGCTGACGTTTTGAGCGTTCTGTGGCAGCATCCAAGGTTGTTTGCCAGAAGAGAATGAATGCCTGAAGGTGCGCAACACTGAATTTCCCTTGTGCAAAACAGCAAAGTAGACATTCAACATCATTATTATTTGCAGGAGTATTGCTATAAACACATGGATAAGTTCCGCTTTAATATTATTAAACACCCAAGCATGGTTGATACTGATAGACAGTATGAAAATGGAAAATGCTAATTAGCTTTTAGCTAACTCTGGTCCAATTTCTTTTAATTGTGCATTGCCCTGCAAAAGTAAATTATTGTTATTTTTTTTTTAAAGAAATCAAGGCAATCAAGGGAGCTGCCAACAGCAGCTATTGTGTTCATGGGGTTGTAGTGGCTGCTGAGACACTGTGCTCATCTTACTGTGTTAGCCAAAAGCGACAGGTGTTCAATTGGCGCAGCAGGACTTTGCCAGTCCGTCTTTGACCTCCTGCAGCATGTAAACCATCAGCACCACTTCTCGTTTTTATAGACAACTGCAGGTTTCTGTCCCTATTTTTGGGTGTTTTTTTTTTTTCCTCTGTCAATGAAGTTATTTATTCTTGGGTTTTTTTTCCTGCTCTTTGTAAATATATTTATTTTAATTTGAAGTGAACCTTTGTATTGTAAATAGTGTGTACAAAAAGTGTAGTTGGAATGTACTCTGCTTCAGATAAGAATGTATCTGTGTGGAATTAGAGTGGAATTGCTTTTGTATACATGGGTCTGTTTTGTTCCTTTTTGTATGTGTTTTCTACTCTTTTGTTCACAGTTTTTCAGTTGAACTGTTTATGCAGCAGTATGCAAAAACAAACAAACAAAAAAAAAAACATCTGCAACCTTCAGATATCAAGATTCTAAAGCTTGTCATAGAAGCCTCAATGCCAAAAGTTATGTACATAGTATGAACGACAAATGAGCTCCTGGGACTTCACGGATCAGTTTTTCTTACTGAATTTGTTCTGCGCTGCCCAAGCATGCGACACAGCACTACTTCCTGGGATAGACTTACCAGAGTCAAGGCTGAGTTCCTCCAAAGGCTGTATTTTTCACAGACCTTTGAGTTGTGCCTTGTTCTATTCAATAGAACACAAAACTCTCTCACTCCCTCTCTCTCTCTCTCTCTCTCTCCCTCCCTCCCTCCAGCTATCTCTCGCTCTCTAGCTCTCGCCCGCCCTCTGTAAACAAGAAAAAAATGAGATAAACTGACTGCTGACTATGAATTTGAAAGTCTTACTTTTGTAGTTTTATATACGAATATATATATATATATATATATATATATATATATATATATATACATATACACACACACACAATAAACAGTAAAATATATAACATGACTCGTGGTTTCCTTTTAAAACTGAGCACGCTTTCCAGTTGTGCACATATACAGTCGGCCTTCGCTAATCGTGGGGGTTAGTGACTGGGTCAGGCTGCGATTAGCGAATTTCTGAAAATAATTGACACCCCCTAAAAGTGATGTAATTTGTGACAAGGTGATAAAGTTATAATTGCCTATATTATTAGTTTATAGCTGTGGTGTCGCTAGGCTGAAGCCCCCCTAAAAACCTCTCAAGCCCCCACCAAAAATAAGTGGTAATGTGTGGTAATGGTGAAGGTTCGTTGTCTTAGACCCCCTAAACAAATATTGTTCTTCTCTGTGACAATTAAGTTTAGGGCTGCACCTCAATACCCCTGCACCCCCCCGAGTCAATAAAATTATTTTAGGGGGGGAGCTAAGCCACCCCAAACTTCAAAACTTAGCGACCCCCCTGTTTTAAACTATAAATACATGTACAGTGGACCCTGCATACTTGCGGTTTGGCACCCACAGATTCCCCTATTCACAGATTTTTTTTTTTTTCAATTTTTATTTCAGTTTTGTATTTTATTTTCCCATTTTTCTTTTTTATTTTTTTTTTTTAGGGGGGAGGAAATCAATCCCGAAATCGCTTATTGGCAGTGTATCCCTGCTTATTCAAGAATTCTGGGGGGTTAATTTTATTTTCTAACCCGATGCAATTCTAATGGGCGTCAATTGTATATTGTATTGTATTGAATAGCAGGGGTCCAACCATGATCTCAAAACACTTTACAGTGTATTAAATATTCAAACATTGCTGTCACCTTCAAAAGCTCTTTTTTTTTTTTTCAGCCACGCACCAACTTTGTTCGATGTGTGTCGGATGTGTTTTGCAGACAGAATAGCCACGCTAAGCTAAAGAAAGCCAAGCTAAAGGCTATAGCCGTCTTACAGTATATAGACACACAGACAGTCATTCACACTCACGTTCATACCTATGGGCAATGGAAAGTCTTCAACCTAACGTGCATGTTTTTAGAGCATGCAAAATGCTCCACAGAAAGGCTGGAGCTGAGATTCTAAGTCTGACCCTCAGAACTGTGAAGCAGACGTGATAACCACTAGGTCATCTTGTACTTTTGTGTGATGTACAGTATATTGTTACACTTTTGTTTTGTTTTGTTATTTGGCTGCTTCATAGTTAGCATTGAGTGATATCCATCCATTTTCTATTCCGCTTATCCAAGTCAGGGGGTGAGTAGAAGCCTCTCCCAGCTGACTTTGAGGCAGGACACATGTAGACAAGCATTCAAACTCTCATTCACACTGAAAGCCATTTTAGTCTTCAGTGAATCTAACATGCATATTTTTGGGGGTGGGGGGGAATGTATGAGGAAGCCAGCCGGTGTACCCGGCGAAAACCCACACAAGCACAGGGAGTCGGAGCCTGGATTCGATCCCCCTGACCTCAGAACTGTGAGGCGGATGTGCTAAGAAATGAGTGTTTGAGATTCAAAAAGATTTCAGGACTGTGGGGCACCGGCTGTTTGTCTTTGCACCGAATCTCAACTGGGTCTGGATAACACACTCACCGTGTCTGCGGGAGGGGAAAAAGCTCAGCCTTACAGTATGTCTTCCACTGTGTTTGCTCTCTCTTCTGGTTTACAGTGGCACAGGACCAACATTTGCCACTGTTCGACAGTCATGACTTCTGATCCGCAGGGCTGCCGGTTATTTCCAGCATTTAGGCCACAGCTGTGAGGGGAAGGGGGACAGTCTGTCTCTATTGGCAGAGGGAAGGAGGGATAGTTTAGCTCAACATAGCAACAGCCCAGCTAAGGTCAGCGAGGACAACGCAGAAGACAGGCAGAGAGGTAGGCGAGGACATGGCCAGGGGGTCTTCTCAAGAGAGAGACCAAACGTCTTTTCACCAGACCTCCATAAAAACATGAATGGGATTATCTGTCGCTTCCTGTCTGAAACATTACCATAATCTTGAAACGTATATTTAAAAATGCAGCAAAATATTAACCACTCAATGCTGCTTTTTAATAATAAAACAACACGAAAAAATAACCGTAGAACTATGACTACTTAGAGCTTACTACTCGCCTATATGTTTTTATATATGTTTTTCAACGCATTGGATGTAAAATGTGCAGATAAAAAAAATATAGCTATGACATAAGGCATTGCTTCTCAAGAAAAGTAATCAATAATGATGATGGATCATGAACTGAATTCACGAAGGGGTGCGTGACTGTTAAACTGCAGCGTTATTCTAGCCCCATCTTGTGGCAGGCGGGTGCATCACAGTCACATGTACAGTCCCCTCCAAAAGTATTGGAAGGACAAGGTCAATTCCATTGTTTTTGTCGTATACTAAAGACATTTGGGTTTCCCATCCAAAGATGAATATGAAACAAAAGTTCAGAGTTGCAGCTTTTCTTTCATGGTATTTATGTCATGGTCTGTGTTTTGCTTTGGGTTGTTTTTGGTTTTATTTCATGTTTTCCTGTTTTCCATGTTTTTCACATCTTGTGTGCTCATTTACTTATTGTCCACCTGTTCTCGTCAACCCACGAGCTTGTGCCGGCCAATCAGCTCCCTCCAGCCACTCGTGTCTTGTCCAGGTTTTCCTCGTTGTCTCGTCAATCTTTGTTCTCTAGTTCCCTGGTTTCGTTCCGTTCTTGTCGGGTCATTGTCTCTGTCTGTGCCACGTCATAGTCGCGAGTTATTTCACCTGACATGTTTTGCTTCCACTTTTAGGTTTAGTCAAGTGTTTCTTTGTTACTTTGGTTATCAGTTGTGGGACTCTGTTTGGTTTGCGTTTTCCATATTCCTTGTTTGCCTTTTTTGGGAAATTGAAATATCATTTTTCGAGACTCCTGCACTCCTGCCTTGCTTCCCTGCACTTGGGTCCTCCACGTTTCTGCCTTCTCTTCCTTGCCTTCAAAAGCCCTAATCGTGACAATTTACATCTAAATTTGTTAACTCAGGACAGAGAACCTTGTGTTTGAAGCCGCCACTTTTCAAGTGAGCAAAGGTATTGGAACAGACATCCATCCATCCATATTCATTATCCTGGTTGGGGTCGCGGGACGCTGGAGCCTATCCCAGCTGACTTTGGGCGAAAGGCGGACTACACCCTGAACTGGTCGCCAGTCAATCGCAGGGTACATATAGACACGGACAACCATGCATAACATACCTGAGTGGGAACTGAACCCACGCTGCCTGCACCAAAGTCAGACGAGTATACCGCTACAACATCAGTGACTTGGAACAGACATTATAAAATCAATTTAAAGTGAATAACTTCATATTTGGTGGCAACCCTTACTTGCATCAAGCCTGTAACCTATTGACTTCAGCACACTTGCATTCTTCATTTGAAATGCTTTTCCAGGCCTTTACTTCAGCCTCCTTCAGTTCTTGTTTGTTTCTGGGGGTTTCTCCCTCCAGTCTCCTCTTCAGGAGGTAATATGCATGCTCTATTGGGTTAAGGTCCCGTGATTGACTTGGCCAGTCTAAGACCTTCCACTTTTTCCCGCTGATGAAGTCCTTTGTTGTGTTGGCAGTGTGTTTTAGGTCATTGTCCTGTTCCATGATGAAGCTTCTTCCGATTAGGTTAGATGCATGCAACCAAACAAAATGGTTTTGTAGACTTCAGAATTCATTCTGCTGCTACCATCATGAGTTAAATCATCAATAAAGACAAGTGAGCTTGTTCCATAGGTGTCCAGCCATGCAAGCCAAGCCATGACATTACCTCCACCATGCTTCACAGATGAGCTTGTGTGTTTTGGATCATAAGCAGACCCTTTCCTTCGCCATACTTTGGCCTTTCCATCACTTTGGTAGAGGTTATTCTTGGTCTCATCAATCCAGAAAACTTTGTTCCAAAACTGTTGTGGCTCATCTCTGTACTTCTTTGCAAAATCCAATCTGGCCTTCTGATTGTTTTTGCTGATGAGTGGTTTGCATTTTGTGGTATGGCCTATATATTTCTTCTCTGAAAGTCTTCTTCGAACAGTGGATTGTGATATCTTCACCCCTAACCTGTTGAGGCTGGCAAACCATTTTTGCCTGGCAATTTAAAGAAAAATGCATCCAAACTAATCGGGAGAAGCTTCATCATGCAACAAGACAATGACCCAAACCACACTGCCAACACAAAAAAGGACTTCATCAGGGGGGAAATGTGGAAGGTCTTAGACTGGCCAAGTCAATCACTGGACCTTAACCCAATAGAGGAGGCATATTACCTTCTGAAGAGGGGACTGGAGGGAGAAACCCCCAGAAACAAACAAGAAATGGAAGAGGCTTCAGTAAAGACCTGGAAAAGCATTTCAAATGAAGAATGCAACAGTCTGGTGAAGTTAATGGGTAGCCGGGTTGATGCACTTATTGCAAGTAAGGGTTATGCCACCAAATATTAAATGTTATTCACGATAAGTTAATTTAATCTTTGGCTCACTTGAAAAGCGGGTGGCTTCAAACAAAATGTGCTCTTTCCTGAGTTGTTTAACACATATAGATGAACAACCCCAATTCCAATTAAGTTAGGATGTTGTGTTAAACATAAATAAAAACAGAATAGAATGATTTGCAAATCATGTTCAACCTATATTTAATTGAATACACTACAAAGACGAGATGTAATGTTCAAACTGATAAACTTTTTTTTTTTTTTTTTTGCAAATAATCATTAACTTAGCATTTTATGGCTGCAACACGTTCCAAAAAAGCTGGGACAGGTGGCAAAAAAGACTGAGAAAGTTGAGGAATGCTCATCAAACACCTGTTTGGAACATCCCACAGGTGAACAGGCTAATTGGGAACAGGTGGGTGCCATGATTGGGTAGAAAAGGAGCTTCCCTGAATTGCTCAGTTAGTCACAAGCAAAGATGGGGCGACGTTCACCTCTTTGTGAACAAGTGCGTGAGAAAATAGTCGAACGGTATAAGGACAATGTTCCTCAACGTACAATTGCAAGGAATTTAGAGATTTCATCATCTACGGTCCATAATATCATCAAAGGTTTCAGAGAATATGGAGAAATCACTGCATGTAAGCCAACATTGACCAATGTCAGTAAATCCAGTTCGGTGCTACATCCGTAAGTGATACTTGAAACTCTACTATGCGAAGCAAAAGCCTTTTATCAACAACACCCAGAAACGCCGCCAGCTTTTCTGGGCCCGAGCTCATCGAAGATGGACTGATGCAAAGTGGAAAAGTGTTCTGTGGTCCGATGAGTCCACATTTCAAATAGTTTTTGGAAATTGTGGACGTCGTGTCCCCCGGGCCAAAGAGGGAAAGAAGCATTCGTACTGTTATGGACGCAAAGTTCAAAAGCCAGCATCTGTGATGGTATCAGGCTGTGTTAGTGCCAATGGTGGGTAACTTATACATCTGTGAAGGCAACATTAATGCTGAAAGATACATACAGGTTTTGGAGAAACGTATGCTGCCATCCAAGCAACGTCTTTTTCATGGACGCCCCTGCTTATTTCAGCAAGACGATGCCAAACCACATTCTGCACGTGTTACAACAGCGTGGCTTCGTAGTAAAAGAGTGCGGGTACTCAACTGGCCTGCCTGGAGTCCAGACCAGTCTCCCATTGAAAATGTATGGCGCATTATGAAGCGTAAAATACGACAACGGAGACCCTGGACTGTTGAACAGCTGAAGCTATACAGCGAGCAAGAATGGGAAATAATTCCACCTCCAAAGCTTCAACAATTGGTGTCCTCAGTTCCCAAATGCTTCCCATGGGCTCACCACCTGTGGGAGGGGCCATCGGGGTTGGGTGCAGTGCGAGCTGGGCGGTGGCCGAAGGCAGGGACCTTGGCGATCCGATCCCCGGCTACAGAAGCTGGCTCTAGGGACGTGGAATGTTACCTCTCTGACAGGGAAGGAGCCCGAGCTGGTGTGTGAGGTTGAGAAGTTCCGACTAGATATAGTCGGACTCGCCTCCACGCACAGCCTGGGCTCTGGTACCAGTCCTCTCGAGAGGGGGTGGACTCTCTTCCACTCTGGAGTTGCCCACGGTGAGAGGCGCCGAGCAGGTGTGGGTATACTTATTGCACCCCGGCTCAGCGCCTGTACGTTGGGGTTCACCCCGGTGGACGAGAGGGTAGCCTCCCTCCGCCTTCGGGTGGGGGGATGGGTCCTGACCGTTGTTTGTGCCTATGCACCAAACACCAGTTCAGAGTACCCACCCTTTTTGGAGTCCTTGGAGGGGGTGCTGGAGAGCGCTCCCGCTGGGGACTCCATCGTTCTGCTGGGGGACTTCAATGCTCACGTGGGCAATGACCGTGAGACCTGGAATGGCGTGATTGGGAGGAACGGCCCCCCCGATAAGAACCCGAGCGGTGTTCTGTTATTAGACTTCTGTGCTCGTCACGGATTGTCCATAACGAACACCATGTTCAAGCATAAGGGTGTCCACACGTGCACTTGGCACCAGGACACCCTAGGTCGCAGTTCGATGATCGACTTTGTGGTCGTGTCATCGGACTTGCGGCCGCATGTCTTGGACACTCGGGTAAAGAGAGGGGCGGAGCTGTCAACTGATCACCACCTGGTGGTGAGTTGGCTCTGATGGTGGGGGAAGATGCCGGTCCGACGTGGCAGGCCCAAACGTATTGTGAGGGTCTGCTGGGAACGACTGGCGGAATCTCCTGTCAGAAGGAGTTTCAACTCCCACCTCCAACAGAACTTTGCTCATGTTTCGGGGGAGGCGGGGGACATCGAGTCTGAGTGGACCATGTTCCGCGCCTCCATTGCTGAGGCGGCCGACCAGAGCTGTGGCCGTAAGGTGGTCAGTGCCTGTCGTGGCGACAATCCCCGAACCCGTTGGTGGACGCTGATGGGTACCGGCTGGCCAAGCGGAATGCAGCTTTGGTGGTCGCTGAAGCATAAACTCGGGGATGGGAGGAGTTCGGTGAGGCCATGGAGAAAGTCTTCCGGACGGCTTCGAGGAAATTCTGGTCCACCATCCAACGTCTCAGGAGGGGAAAGCAGTGAACCATCAACACTGTGTATAGTGGGGATGGGGCGCTGCTGACCTCGACTCGGGACGTTGTGAGCCGGTGGGGAGAATACTTCGAAGACCTCCTCAATTCCACCGACACGCCTTCCCATGAGGGAGCAGAGTCTGGGTTCTCTGAGGCGGGCTCTCCTATCTCTGGGGATGAGGTCACCAAGGTGGTTAAAAAGCTCCTCGGTGGCAAAGCCCCAGGGGTGGATGAGATTCGCCCGGAGTTCCTCAAGGCTCTGGATGTTGTAGGGCTGTCCTGGTTGACACGCCTCTGCAACATCGCGTGGACATCGGGGACAGTGCCTCTGGGTTGGCAGACCGGGGTGGTGGTCTCCCTTTTTAAGAATGGGGACCGGAGGGTGTGTTCCAACTACAGGGGGATCACACTCCTCAGCCTCCCTGGTAAGGTATATTCAGGGGTGCTGGAGAGGAGGGCCCAGATTCAGGAGGAGCAGTGTGGTTTTCGTCCTGGCCGTGGAACAGTGGACCAGCTCTACACCCTTGGCAGGGTCCTCAAGGGTGCATGGGAGTTCACCCAACCAGTCTACATGTGTTTTGTGGACTTGGAGAAGGCGTTCGACCGTGTCCCTCGGGGAGTCCTGTGGAGGGTGCTTCGGGAGTATGGGGTACCGAACCCCCTGATACGGGCTGTTCGGTCCCTGTACGACCGGAGTCAGAGTTTGGTCCGCATATCCGGCAGTAAGTCGGACTCATTTCCGGTGAGGGTTGGACTCCGCCAAGGCTGCCCTTCGTCACCGATTCTGTTCATAACTTTTATGGACAGAATTTCTAGGCGCAGCCGAGGCGTAGAGGGGGTCCGGTTTGGTGGCCTCAGTATTGCATCTCTGCTTTTTGCAGATGATGTGGTTCTGTTGGCTTCATCAAGCCGTGACCTCCAACTCTCATTGGAGCAGTTCGCAGCCGAGTGTGAAGTGGCTGGGATGAGAATCAGCACGTCCAAATCTGAGACCATGGTCCTCAGTCGGAAAAGGGTGGTGTGCCCTCTCCAGGTCGGGGATGAGATCCTGCCCCAAGTGGAGGAGTTCAAGTATCTTGGGGTCTTGTTCACGAGTGAGGGAAGAATGGAATGGGAGATCGACAGGCGGATCGGTGCAGCGTCTGCAGTGAGGCGGACTTTGTATCGATCCGTTGTGGTAAAGAAGGAGCTAAGCCGAAAGGCGAAGCTCTGGATTTACCGGTCGAGGACGGTCCTACCCTCACCTATGGTCACGAGCTGTGGGTCGTGACCGAAAGAACGAGATCCCGGATACAAGCGGCCGAAATGAGTTTCCTCCGCAGGGTGTCCGGGCTCTCCCTTAGAGATAGGGTGAGAAGCTCGGTCATCCGGGAGGATCTCAGAGTAGAGCCGTTGCTCCTTCACATAGAGAGGAGCCAGATGAGGTGGCTGGGGCATCTGATTCGGATGCCTCCCGGACGCCTCACTGGTGAGGTGTTCCGGGCACGTCCCACCGGGAGGAGACCCCTGGGACGACCCAGGACACGCTGGAGAGACTACATCCTTTGGCTGGCCTGGGAACGCCTCGGGATCCCCGTGGAAGAGCTGGATGAAGTGGCTGGGGAAAGGGAAGTCTGGGCGTCCCTGCTAAAGCTACTGCCCCCGCGACCCGACCTCGGATAAGCGGTAGAAGATGGATGGATGGATGGAGTTCCCAAACGTTTATTGAATGTTGTTAAAAGAAAAGGTGATGTAACACAGCGGTAAACGTGACCCTGTCCCAGCTTTTTTAGAACATGTTGCAGCCATAAAATTCTAAGTTAATGATTATTTGCTAAAAACAATCAAGTTTATCAGTTTGAACATTAAATATCTTGTCTTTGTAGTGTATTCAATTAAATATATGTTGAACATGGTTTGCAAATCATTGTATTCTGTTTTTATTCATGTTTAACACAACGTCCCAACTTCGTTGGAATTGGGGTTGTAAATACCATGAAATAAAAGCTGGAATTCTGTACTTTTGTCTCATATTCATCTTTTGATCTTAAAGCCAAATGTCTTCAGTATCCAACAAAAACAAAGGAATTGACCTTGCCGTTCCAATACCTTTGGAGGGGACTGTATTACATAATGAGCAACGTATTTTGGCTGTTATTCATTAGCTATAATATAGTCCATCTGATCTGTTTGGCTGTGCAATGCAGTCTGTGCCTACACTGTATTGAAACTTGCTATAGCGCCCCCTAGGAGACTGAGCGCTGGCCATGGTGCTGAATGCTGGTCGTGACTAAATGTTTTAAACTCATTCCATATGGATTTTTAAATGCATGTGAAAAAAACCATTTATCAATTTATGAGAAAGTGGTAGATTTTAAGGGGCACCACGGTGAACTAGTTGCTCGAACTAATGCCTCACAGTTGAGCGGTTCTTGTGCGGAGTTTGCATGTCCACTTGTTTCTCTGGGTACTCCATCTTCCTCCCACATTCTAAAAACATGCATGTTAGGTTATTTGAAAGTGTGAATGCGGTCGTTTGTCTATATGTGACCTGTGGTTGACTGCTGACCGGTCTAGGGTGTGCTCCGCCTCTCGGCCAAACGCTATGGGAACTTGTTGGATGGTGTATGTAATAAGAATTGAATACATCTTCACGGGTTAAGCATTATGCTTGGGATTGTTTTTTTAAATTATGCTTTAAACAAATTATGACATATCTTCAAAATAACTTCACTTTCAAATGTTATACTAAAGGTTGTTTAATTTGTAATGCATACATGCTGCTGATTGCCAGGCATTAAGTGTCTTTCTTATGTGAACCCTGACAAAACTTCAAGCGAAGAGGGGAACCCGCAGCTCCGGTTATCTCACGAGCTAGCTGGTCGCTTGTTCCTCTACATGACGATGCAGTGAGATATACTCTATTCCAGCCACCAGGGGCTTTACGGAGATATATTATCACGGCTCAAACAAGTAGGAATATGTAGGCCAGGGGTGTCAAACTCTTTTTTTGGTCTTGGGCTGCATTGTAGTTATGATTTGCCTCAGAGGGCCGTTAGAACAGTGAAACCATATAAATGTTTAATCATCACCAAAACATATTATTACCATTACACAACAAATTGAGGGATAACTAGTTTTGAAAGCAGAAGACAAGGATAATAGTTTGTTCAAGTATTGTTTAAGTTACTGTAGAAGAAGGGTTTGGT